>NC_042615.1:833775823-833941704 GCF_901001135.1 Rhinatrema bivittatum
CAGATGAGCTGTAGAAAACTAAGAGAGTGAGTAGGCAAAGCATGCAGCATTCAGGAACAAGCCCTTGATGGCAACACTCACACTACTGTCTCTTGAGGCAGCCCAGGAGTTAATATGCATTAGGCCATCGAGGAGTGAGTACCCGGATCCAGGGAAACTCACTAATGTAGTACAGCAATGACTTCCTTGCAGAAGTGATATTCAGGAGCAGGTCCGGGACGTGGGCCCTCGAGGAGCGAGTTCCGGTACCGGACTGTGACCTGAAAAGACAAAGAGAGAGTGAGGCCCCCGAGGAGCGGGTACCTCTAGTGAAGTCTGAGGAGGCAGAGTAGCTAGGGTTGCGAGGAGCAAATCCCATCCGCAGTGACCTGGAGGAAGCTAGGTAACCAATCCCTTGCTAACTCATCTTGTTAGCGAAAGCTGAGACCTTAAATATCTGGAGCTGATGACATCATCTCAGGGGCCGCCCCTGAGGTTCGCGCCAACGTCAGTACATCAGTCGGGCCGCGTGCGCACCCTTAGGCATCTGGTGAAGATGGCGGCTTGCAGCGTTGAGCCGGTCCGGGAATGCCAGACGAGGACGGCGGGGAGACACCGCAGCAGCTAGCCTTTCATCAACCCCGAAGGGTGTCGCCAACAAGATAAGGTGGGCAAGCAGAGATGTCGGACAGTGATGGACACAACACATAAAAACCTTCTCCAAAACGGGAATTTCCCCAACATCTTAAGAACATAAGAACATGCCATACTGTTTCCAACAGTGGCCAATCCAGGCCATAAGAACCTGGCAAGTACCCAAAAACTAAGTCTATTCTATGTTACCATTGCTCTTCACTAAACACCAAAGGAAAGAAATCATTTAATCTTTCTATGATGGCCTTATCTTCTCTAAGTTCCTCTTTAACCCGATTATCTAATGGTCCAACTGACTCCCTCACAGGCTTTCTGCTTTGGATATATTTTTAAAAGTTTTTACTGTGAGTTTTTGCCTTTATGGCCAACTTCTTTTTAAATTCTCTCTTAGCCTGTCTTATCAATGTCTTACAATTAACTTGTATAATCACAAACACAGAAGCAACCTCCTCTCATAATTAATCACTCCAAAACATGCAAAAAAGAGAGGGACATAGAATATATTCCTATTACTACAAAATTGTTACAAAACAAGAGACAATATCATCCGCACAAGCTCCAAAAGTTATAATCTGCTGTCTCTCGCCATGCAATGGGCTGCAGGCAGTTTTCAGCCTTCTGAGCAAATCTCATATAATCATTTTTGTCTCTTGCTTAAACCATTCTAAAGATATTTTTTATTTAATTAAAGTGCTAGAATATAGTTTATTATGCATCTACTAATGTGAAATGTGCATAAAGCTAATAACTATGATTAAAATCGAATACTTAGCCCCAATGTTGATCACTCAAGAACCAAATTGGAAATTTCAAACTTTCTCTCAACATGGCACATGTTTCAACTGAAAACAGTCTTCTTTAGGGGAAATCCTTTTTCATGAATAAAGGCAAAATATTCTCAGATCCCGGACAATACTAAACATCTCTCAAAAGATCTTAACATGGTGTCTCAGCGGGAGAAAGTTTGAAATTTCCAATTTGGTTCTGTCAGTATAATTGTCTGCATCCCTCTGGCTATTAGTATTCATATTTGGTGCTTTCAGTGGTTAAACATGGGATATCTCCATATATGATGATAGCAAATCTAAACATCAAAATTTGTGGGAAAGGATTTGGGAGAGGAGTTGGATGAGAGGACATTTTAGTAGATGGCAAAAAGTTCAATGTTATCTAGGATAGTGGAGAACAGTTACAAAGTTCTCCTCAGTCCTAATAGATTGCGTAAGATCTGTCCAATGCAGTTGGATGGTTGTTCACGATGATGTGGCCAAGTTTTGTCTTTTTACCATATCTGGAAGAAATGCGATATGGTTCAAATGTTTTGGAAAGAAATACACCAATCGATAGTGAAAATACTTTGAATAAAAATCGGATCCTAAATCATTTCTTCTTTCTATATTCCCTACTGATATACCTACAACGAAAGTGCGACTATTGACACAAATTATTTTTGTGGTTAAATATGATCTGGCTGCTTATTGGAAAAAAGAATATACTCCCTCAAGTCTGTCCTTAACTAAGCATCTCTGGAATTTCTTTTATATGGTGAAATTAACTGTTCTTCGTGTTGACCAACTTGATTCATTTCCGAGAGTATGGGATCCCTTCATAATATGGAGAGAGAGTATTCCTTGACTTTCCTTGTATTATGTGGATTAGATATTGTTCTGTTCCATCTGTTCCCTGCAATGTATTACTTTTAATTCCTGTATTTCCCTTCTTTGTAGTAGTGATAGCAAGAGATGAGCTAGGATGGGGGATGGGTGGGGTGGATGGGATTGGAGTATTAATGTCTGTACTTCAAGTAGCGGGGAGAAAGTATAAAAAAAATGTTTGAACCCTTTGTCATATTTATTGGTTGTGAGACACTCTGGTTGAATTACATTTCAACATTGTTGTATTGTAGGCTGTCGATGGTTCAGTAAAGATAAAGTTAAAAACAAAATAGCAGGAAACAATACAGAATATGCCCCAAAATTCAAAGATAATGTTATGATGTTGGGGTTGGAGAGTTGAAGCTTGCTGGGCAGACTGGATGGACCATTTTGGTCCTTTTCTGCCATCATTACTACGTTACTATGGTAGAGTAAGTTTTCAGTTCAGTGTGGAAAGAGTTTTTATCGTATGATGTAACTAATTTGCTGGGCAGACTGGATGGACCATTTTGGTCCTTTTCTGCCATCATTACTACATTACTATGTTAGAGTAAGTAGGCTGTTGATGGTTCGGTTAAACTTTGCTTCCACCTTCTTCCTCTTTCCAATTTATCGTTTGTCCCGTTTCCCCCTCCCCTGTTTATTGTAATTTCCAACTTTTTCGTTAAAATGTAAACCGATATGATGTGTATTTTAATGTCGGTATATAAAAGCTGTTAACTAACTAACTAACTAACTAAATAAACTAATTTACTAGGCAAACTGGATGGACCATTTTGGTCCTTTTCCACTGTTACTATGTTAGAGTAAGTTTTCAGTTCAGTGTGGAAAGAGATTTTATCGTATGATGTAACTAATTTGCTAGGCAGACTGGATGACCATTTTGGTCCTTTTCCCCGTTACTATGTTAGAGTAGGTTTTCAGTTCAGTATGGAAAGAGATTTTATCATATGATGTAACTAATTTGCTGGGCAGACTGGATGACCATTTTGGTCCTTTTCCGCCTTACTATGTTAGAGTAAGTTTTCAGTTCAGTATGGAAAGAGATTTTATCATATGATGTAACTAATTTGCTGGGCAGACTGGATGACCATTTTGGTCCTTTTCCGCCATTACTATGTTAGAGTAAGTTTTCAGTTCAGTATGGAAAGAGATTTTATCATATGATGTAACTAATTTGCTGGGCAGACTGGATGACCATTTTGGTCCTTTTCCGCCATTACTATGTTAGAGTAAGTTTTCAGTTCAGAGTGGGAAGAAATTTTATAGCGTGATGTAACTCATTTGAGAAGGGGAGAGAAAGCGCCATGCTGATCACTTTCATTCTTTCTTGTGTTTTAAAAGGAAAGCTGGAAGAAGACCGGGAAAGAGAAAAAGAAGAAAGGCAGAGAGAGGCGGAAGAGGCAAGGAGACAGCAGGAAGAAGAAAGGAGGCAGCAGGAAGAAGCAAGGAGGATGCATGAGCAGTTAGAAAAAGAGCTGAGGCTTCAGCAGGAAATGGCGCGAGAAGGCCAAGCTATGGAGGAAAACCTTTCCAGGCTGGCAGAACAGATGAAGCAACGGCAAGAGGTCTCGAGAGGCACCACCAGTACTCAGAGGAGCTGCAGTATCAACGGGAAGGTGATGACGCTGCCATCATGGCAGCCGAGGTACTGTATCCCCTTTGTATATTTGTTACACGTATCTCAAATATGGTTCTATTTTCTTAATTTTACTATAAAGATTGTTGCATGTATTTCAATAATAGTTCTTTAAGTATTTTATTGTAAAGCTTGTTGCTGCATTATGGTTCCTTGTAAACCAAGGTGATGTTCTGAACATGCCGCGGTATATAAAAATCTCTAAATAAATAAAAGTCAGCCTGCGATATTGCAGTAACTGAGATTTCAAGGATTCCCTCCACTGCCTTCAGCTATTTCAGTGTTGATCCAGTAAAAGACGTAGGTTTTCCTGCTACCAGTCTGGCCTAATCCTGTTATTAAGGATCAGAACCAGGTGCATACAAACAAGGACCCCCACACCCCCCAAGAGAAACACTTCCTGTAGAGTAAAAATAACTCAGACCTCTTCGGCGGAAGCAGAAAAGGATTCTTGGGATTCTGGGACAGAAAAGCAAAAAACATTATGCAGTCCATTTTCAGCCACTGTGTGGCTCAGCTAGTGAGCTGGATAAATATACCCGGCTATCTTAAACTTAGCTGGTTATGTCTAACTGGCTAACTTAAGAAGGACAGCCCTACGGCCCAGCCAGAAATAGCCACATACGTTAAGCGACTAACTCCAGATATCAGAGTTAGTTGCTTAAGTTATCAGCTTACTACTCCCCCGCCTCAGGATGTCCCCTTTAGTCCAGCAAAATTCTATCTGCCTAAACTATTTAAATTGATAACTTTACGTTATCCATCTAAATGGCTTTTAAATATGGACCCGTCCTCTATATGCACAGTCACATGGGTCTGTACAGGTGATTGTGCGGGGGTGAGTGTATATAATAAGCAGGGAGGATGATGGAGGTGCAGACTCATGAGCTCAGGTTACATTACATCAGGGGCCGCATGCAGGGATCCTGTACTTGGGATTCTGGAATATAAAGCATTAAACATTAGGGGTGCATTCGTTTTGAACGCATATGTAAAACGCAACTTTTTTTTTTTTTAAACTTAAAAAAGTGATGATGCGCAACGCATCGCGATTTTCAACTTATTCAACATAGCTATGTTGAATACGTTGAACCTAAATAACACTTAAACCCCCACCCTCCTGACCCCCCCAAGACTTACCAAGACTCCAAACTCGGTGGTCCAGAGGGGAGTCAGGAAGCCATCCCTGTATTCCTTTGCGAGGAGCACGTGACGTCGGCGTCATGTCGGAGTGACGCGGACGTCACGTGCTTCTCCGCGCCTCTGCTCCCGGACCCCCGCTGGACCCAACAGGAACTTTTGGCCAGCTTGGGGGATCAGGAGGGGTCCGGGAGCGGAGGCGCGAAGAAGCACGTGACGTCCGCGTCACTCTGACGTGACGCCGACGTCACGTGCTCCTCGCAAATGAATACAGGAATGGCTTCCTGACTCCCCGCTGGACCACCAGGAAGTTTTGGTAAGTCTTGGGGGGGGGGGGGGATTAAGGAGGGTGAGGGGTTTAAATTTTTATTTAGGGAACCGGTGAACGTATAGACAGACCCTCAACTTATGGAATTCTCCATATGTCCATATTGAACGAAATCGACCCTCAACTTCAACTTATCAACTTATCAACGCAAACTTTTTGTCTGCACATCCCTATTAAACATTATATGCACAGTCACATGGGTCTGTACAGGTGATTGTGCGGGGGTGAGTGTATATAATAAGCAGGGAGGATGATGGAGGTGCAGACTCATGAGCTCAGGTTACATTACATCAGGGGTAGCAGCAGGGATCCTGTACTTGGGATTCTGGAATATAAAAGCATTAAACATTTATGCACAGTCACATGGGTCTGTACAGGTGATGTGCAGGGGTGACTGTATAATAAGCAGGAGGATGATGGAGATGCAGATCATGAGCTCAGGTTACATTACATCAGGGGTAGCAGCAGGGATCCTGTACTTGGGATTCTGGAATATAAAAGCATTAAACATTGTATGCACAGTCACATGGGTCTGTACAGGTGATTGTGCAGGGGTGACTGTATAATAAGCAGGAGGATGATGGAGATGCAGATTCATGAGCTCAGGTTACATTACATCAGGGGTAGCAGCAGGGATCCTGTACTTGGGATTCTGGAATATAAAAGCATTAAACATCGTATGCACAGTCACATGGGTCTGTACAGGTGATTCTGTATATAATAAAGGGAGGATGCAAGAGAAAACTGGACTGGTGCAGAGTAGGGACAACTCCGTAGAACCCCCAGTTCCTGAAATCTTTCTTTCTTCCTGCTTCTATTTTCTTCCCACAGATCCTCCAACACACGCCCCTAATCCCTGATCCTTCCTCATCTTTCCAGCCCTTCCTCAATCCCAGAACCTCCCTCCCTCTCTGACCCTTCTCTCCTCTTCCTCCATTCTGGATTCCTGATTCTCCTCTTCTTATCACTTCCATCCACAGTTCGCTCTCCTCACTCTCTATCCACCCTCTCCCATCCCCAGTCCTTTCACCACCCCTTTCCTGATCCTCCTCCATCTGCTCTCCCTCTTTCTTTCTCCTCTTCCCAGGATCTTCTCCCTGTGCACTTGAGATCTCTTTTTGTTCACCTAATAAAAACAGAATAAATTATACAGACAAAAGCAAGGCTGGACATTAAATCCCTCCTTTGTTTTGTCAGTAATAGATTACTGTAATGCCCTTTATATATAGGGCTTCTGAAATGTTATTTGTCTTCATTACTGCTTAGTAGCTGGGAGTTCGTTCAGAGAGCATAGTACGCCTATATTTCAGGGACTTCATTGGCTGCCTATTGAGCATAGAATTAAATTTAAAATATTTACTATGATTCTTCAACACACTTTGATCATCCTCTTATATCACAAACACTGATATTTCCAGTTTGGATATAAGACAGCAAAAAAAGTTTAACAACACTAATTAAGACTGTGGAGAGATCGAGGTTTATTCCGGTGATGCAGGATGACCAGGGAATGAGAAATAGTTCTAATAAACCAATTTTAGATATTTTACATCGTTTTAAGAACGATTAAGAACATATTTAACTAATAGATCATAAATTTCATTTTTAGTTCCTTCAGTACCCTAGGATGCATACCCATCCGGTCCAGCTGATTTACTACTCTTTAGTTTGTCAATCTGGACTACTACATCTTCCAGGTTCACAGTGATTTGGTTCGGTTCGTCTGACTCATCACCCCTGAAAACCATCTCCGGAACTGGTATCTCCCCAATATCCTCATTAGTAAACACGGAAGCAAAGAATTCATTTAAACTTTCTTTCTGCAATGGCCTTATCTTCCCTAAGAGCCCCTTTAACCCCTCACAGGTTTTTTGCTTCGGATATATTTTAAAAAGTTTTTATTAAGAGTTTTTGCCTCTATGGCCAACTTCATTTCAAATTCTCTCTTCGCCTGTTATCAATGTTTTACACTTAACTTGGCAATGCTTATGTTTTATCCTATTTTCTTCAGATGGATCCTTCTTCCAATTTTTTAAACAATGTCCAAGCCTGTTGAACACTTTTAACCTTTGCAGCTCCACCTTTCAGTTTTTTCTAACTATTTTCCTCATTTTATCAAAGTTTCTGTTTTGAAAGTTTAGTGTTAGAGCTGCAGATTTACTTATTTATTTATTTAAAACTTTTTTATACTGACATTCATGAAATAATCATATCATATCGGTTTACATAGAACCGGGGTATGCTAATAATCCAGTTATTAGTCTAAATTTAAAACATAAGAACATAAGAACATGCCATACTGGGTCAGACCAAGGGTCCATCAAGCCCAGCATCCTGTTTCCAACAGTGGCCAATCCAGGCCATAAGAACCTGGCAAGTACCCAAAAACTAAGTCTATTCCATGTAACCATTGCTAATGGCAGTGGCTATTCTCTAAGGGGTAGATTTTAAAAGAAGCGCGATCAGCCTACTTTTGCTTGCGCATCAGACTCAAGCAAAAGTACGCTGGATTTTAGTAGATACGCGGAGCCACGCGTATCCACTAAAATCCTGGATCGGCACGCGCAAGGCTATCGATTTGTATAGCCTGCGCGCGCCGAGCCGCGCTGCCTCCCCCCGTTCCCTCCAAGGCCGCTCCGAAATCGGTCCGGAACCCCCGCTGAACGACCTCCTGCAGTCGATCTCCTGCCGGCGCCATTTTCCGTACGGAAAACGATTCGCGGCAAGAAATCGCTCCCGGAACCCCGCTGGACTCCCAGGACTCCCAGGAACTTTTGGCCAGTTTGGGGGGGCCTCCTGACCCCCACAAGACTTGCCAAAAGTCCAGCGGGGGTCCGAACGACCTCCTGCGGCGAATCATTTTTGGTCTATGGCTGCCGCCATTTTGCGGCGGCCATTTTGCAAAATGGCGCCGGCTGAAGACAACAGGATTCAATTGAGGGGGCCGTTCCGGACCGCCGCCGTTCTGGACCACCGCTGGATCCCCAGGTAATTTAAAGCATTTGGGGGGGGGTTCGGGAGGGTGGGGGATTTAATTTAAAGGGTCGGGGTGGGTTTTAGGGGGTCGGCTCACGATTTTAACGATTTTCACGATAGTTTACACACCCAAACGGCAACAATACGATTCCCTCCCCTCCCAGCCGAAATCGATCGTTAAGACGATCGAGGACACGATTCACATCTCTAACGTTTGGTTGTTTTCTGGTTGGGGCTCTTATACAAAGGTGACAGAGCAATGTGGAATTGCTCTTCTGTTATTATTTGAAGTATCGTGTATGGCATTTGAAACTATACACATGTATTTTCTGAATTGTCGCCATCTTTTAATGACATCTGTTGTTCTCTTGCTTGATTATAATAAAAAAGATTTTAAAATCTTGACCTTAGTACACCAAGCAATATATGGAGTTCATAAAATCTGCTGCCTTTATACCTGCTCAGGCGGGCTTTACGCTCAAGGGGACAATGGCTATTGAGTGTCCCTGCTGCTTCCTCTTCAAGGCTGCAACCTGCTGGCGCTCGCTTTTCCCCAAGTGTCTTCTGTCCTCTGGAACAATCTCCCTGGGAATCTGCAGTCACAAGCGATTCTATGTGTTTTAGGAGGTCCTTAAAGGCACACTTATACAGTAAGGCTTTTAGCTGTTACTTTTAGTGTTTTTCTATCCTGTTTTCATGATGGTGCTATTTATTGGTTTTTATCTTTATGTATTAATGAAGATATTTATCGTTATGCACAGCTGTGTGATTTTTTTTTTTTTGGCAAAATAGTTTTTATTGAGTCAAGAGCAACGATCAGGCCACAAAACAAACAAAACAGTTCCACTCCAGCCTTAGAGGTACAAGGGAAAATACCAAAATAAAAACCTCTCAAAACAACATTTTCCCAGGAATTGTAAACAGTTTACAAACATTAACGTACCGACCGCTGACCCGTGACCCCTATTGTCTTTTCCCTTATTTTTCCCACCACAGACCCCGAATCAGCAATAGCGAAACCCCCCCCCCCCGAACAAAGCCCGCCGTGTAGAGCTTACTCTGCTCCCTACATGACTCCTCCCACCTAGCCCCCCTTCCCATCCATCTCCACCCCATACACACAGTTACCCACCCATCCCCACCCCCCCCCCTTCCGACCCAAGGTCCATGGATTAGATTAAGTCCAATCGTTAGAATATCCAGAGGTGAGCAAGTTAGCTTGAGCCCCGCCGGGGAGTCCATGAAAAAAAACTTGCCAACAGTCTTCATATGTCTGGTCCCGCGTGCGGTGCCCCGAAATGCAATCCAAACGCTCCATCTGCAGCTCAAAAGTCATCCTGGCAGACCAGGCCTCATCAGTAGGCTTACCCTGTGGTTCCACCCATACCGAAAGTATAGTCCTGCATGCCAACAACATCGCCAGCCTTGCAAACCTAGCTTTACCAAGTGGGCAGGGATTCACAGCATACAATGGGTGGGTAATCAACGCCCGTCCTTCACAACGGCCGTGCAGTCCAGTGCATTGAAAAATAGTCTGCAGCACCCGGGTCCAGAAGGGAGCAACCGTAGAACAAAGGAGAAGCCTGTGAATCAAGCCCCCCTCCTCCCCCCCACATTTGATACAGAGTGGGGTATCAGTGAGTCCCATCCGGAACCTCTTGACATCGTCGTAATAGGACAAATGCATTATACGATACTGTAGCTCCCTCAGCCCCAGGTCCGGATTGCGAGTATGCAGAGTCCGAAACCCATATTTCAGTTGCTCAGAAGTCACTGGGCTATGTAGAACCGATGTCCACCGGGAAGCCAAGACAGTTAGGTGATCCAGCCTTTTGTAATCCATACACAAGCGTTTCCAGCACTTTATCGAGTTAGTCACACTAATAGCGTCTGATATGGTAGTGGCAAAAAGGGATTCCGCAGCCACGTCGTCCGTGGACCAACGAAAAGTCTGAGTGTAATGACGTGCCTGCAGATACCCAAAATAATGCTTAGGAGACAGTTGGTGTGCTCCAGCCAAAGTTTGGAAGTCCAAGAGCTCATGCGTGCCTGAATCAAACAGGTGATATAGGTATTCCACGCCCCTTGAGGCCCAGAACTGAAAAATGCCACGGCAATCCCGCCCAGGGCGAAAATCCAAATTGCCCAGAAGCAGGGTCAAGAGCGAGGAAAGGCCTTTCAACCCAGACAATTGACGCAACCAACGCCAGGCCTTAATACATGGGGACAGCAGACATCTCGGGTATTGCAACGCTTGCAGTTTCTTCGCATCCACCTGAATGAGGGAAAGAGGCAACCAGGGAGCAGACATACTAGACAGCAACCCCTCTTCGCAATAACAGTACTTCCCCCTAAGCCATTCCCCCACGAACCTCAGCTGGCAAGCAGCGTTGTAAAGTCGAAAATCAGGCACTCCATACCCCCCCGCCTCCCGGGTCTGTTGCAAAACCGTATATTTTATCCGTGCACGTTTTCCCTTCCATAAGAACCGTGACAAAACCCCCATGTAACCTCCGCACATCTCGAACCGTCAGCCATCAGGGGAGCATGTGGAGTAGATATAGAAGTTTAGGAACCAATATCATTTTAAGCAGTGTACACCTTCCGAAAAAACTCAGTGGGAGGAGGGTCCATGCCTGCAACTGCATTAAGATGGCATTTATTTTTTCCGCTATATTTAAATCATACAGAAGTCGCAGGTCCCGCGGGACCCACACCCCCAAATAGCGCAGCTTCCCGGGTGCCCACGTAAAGGGGAAAGGGGGTTGCCACCCATCTTGAAGCCCCGGTGTCAGGGCTAAGGCTTCAGATTTGGAGTAATTAATTTTTAACCCCGCAATGTCCCAAAAGTGGTCAAAAATGGTAATAATTACCGGCACACTTTGCCGTGGTCTCCCAACGAACAGCAGTATATCATCGGCAAATAAAGCCGTCTTAACCGAGTGACCACCCACACTGAGCCCCCAGAAACCCCTCTCCTCCCGTAACCGTAGCGCTAGGGGTTCTACTGCTAGAACAAAAAGTAGAGGGGACATTGGACATCCCTGCCGCACCCCACAGTGTAACCCAATAGGCTCGGTGAGGACCCCATTTAGCAAAAGCCGGGCACTAGGCGAACTGTATAAAGCCCGAAGCCAAAATGGGATTCAGCCGTGCCGCGAGCACTGCTGCCAAAATCTTTATGTCAACATTTAACAAAGAAATAGGCCGATACGAGCCCACTTCAGCAAGGTCTTTGCCCTTTTCGGGCAAAACCACAGTAACCGACTGATTCATCCCCGCCGGCAAAACCTGAGTGTTTACCACTTCATTGAAAAATTTAGACAGCGGAGCCAGGAAGTGGAATGTGAGCAGTTTATAATATTCCGCTCCCAGCCCATCTGGTCCCGCGGCCTTCCCCAATTTCAAACCTTGAATTACCGAATATACTTCCTGGTCTATAATGGGTTGGTTTAACAGCCGTTGCTGTGCGGAAGACAGCCGGGGCCACTGTATATGTTGAAAAAACTGAGCGTGGTTTCAACATTTTGATCTTTTTGTCCATAGAGTTCCTTATAATATTCCCGAAACCTACTCTCAATCTCCTCCTGAGAGGTCACATATTGCCCCCCACGAGCCTTAAGCCTAACAATATTGTCTTCTGACTACGTGGCCGTATCAAGTGCGCCATCATTTTACTAGGCCTATTCCCTTGTTTATACAGTTGGTATTTATAGTAGCGTAGGGACTTGGAGGCCCTTTGATATAGCTGAGTGTTCAGCGCCTCTCTAACCTGCTCAACCCGAGCTTTACTCACTGGGGACAAGTCATGCATATGCTGCCGCTGGGCACTCTTAAGTTCCGCCGTAAGGCGTAGAATCTCTGCATTCCGTTGTCGGTTAACCTTAGCAGTATAGGCAATAACATGGCCTCTCATGACCGCTTTCCCCGCCTCCCAAAACAATGTGGGGGAGACACCAGGGGTGTCATTAAATCTCGCATACTCTTTCCAGCTAGCTTGTAAATGCTCACGGAACGCAGTATCGTGGTATAGGTCAGGTCGCATGCGCCACGAAAAAGCCCCCGTTGTCTCCCACCGAAAGCCACCTGCAGGTGTATTGGGGCATGGTCTGACACATCAATGGCCCCTATGGTGGCCCCTTCCACCGTCGGGAAAAGCGCGTCAGCTACTAAAAAATAATCTAAACGCGAATAAGATTTTTGTGGGTTGGAGTAAAAAGTATAATCCTGCTCCATGGGGTGTAGTACCCGCCAAACATCTAGCAATTGAAGCTCCTGACATAAAAAGGGGATCCCCTGAGTCCCATCCAGCGTTGCGACCCGTCTAGAGGGATTACAGTCGAGTTGTTTGTCTGCAACAACATTAAAGTCCCCCCCCACAATAAGAGTATAGCCCGACAGAGCACTCAGCAGCTTCACCAGCTGAGAAAAAAAAGCATGAGAGTAGACATTTGGCGCATATATGTTGCAAAACGCGAGCCGTTGTTGGTGAAGAGTACCAGCCACTATCACATATCGCCCCCCCTCCCGGTCATGGTAAGTTTTGGTCATCTGAAAAGCTAACTGCTTGTGCATGAGAATGGCAACGCCTCTCTTTCGTGTGGAATAGGAGGAGGACCAGCATTGCCCCACCCACTCCCTCCTCAACTTCCCATGTTCAGCCTCACTTAAGTGTGTTTCCTGAAGAAATACCACCTGGGACTTGGTTCTCTGAAACATCGTGAGCAATTTTTTTCGCTTAATGGGCGAGTGGATTCCATCTACATTTAAAGAAGATACTTTAACCCGCTCCATGACGGTCAAGGTATATATAGAGCCACATGGCCTCTACCACAGCCTCATTACTCTCGTCCTGAACGGGTCCGGGGCCTCCCAGCCTAAACCCCAAACGCCTCCGCACATACAGAAAAACATCCTGTTCCATGAACTCCAGCCCAAAAGTCCAAAACTGTTTCCCCCCCCCCGTACCCCAATCCCTCCAACCTGCCCGACTCTCCCCCCCCCCCACCCCCACCAACCCCTCATCCAGACCAGCATCCATACAACCCCATACAGTCCACCCAGCCCCAAGAAGCCCGGGACCTCTCGCCCCTCTCGTCCCCCCTCTGGGCGCGCCAAGGTCCCCTTCTCTCCAGCCCCCTCCCCCTTATTCTCCCTCCAACATGCCAAACTGTGTAACCAACATGCAGAAACAGTAACCAGTATCTTGTGCCCCTCACTATAAGACACATAGCTAAACAACCAATCTGAACAGAAGAACCGTTGTCAAATCGCTGACGGTAATACAGTGCTTCCGCCGCTGAATTCCCCAAGGTCCAGAGACCATGAGGGCCAAACGTCCACGTGTTTCTCGATTCCGCCAGCATTAAGCTCCAGATGTAACCTCAAAAATTGCAAAAGGATTACAAAAAGGTGACTCCAAGATCAAAACAGTAATCATTCTGCAGCTGCCTGTGGCAATGTAGCAAGAAAAGCCGTCGCCTCCGCCTTGGTGTGGAGGAAAAGCACTTTGTTGTCATGCTGCACCCGCAATTTTGCAGGATACAGAAGGGCGAAGCGAATGCCTCGCTTGTGCAATTCTGTACAGGACGGCGTCATCTCTTTTCGAAGCGTCGCTGTAGCGGCCGAAAATCGTTAAAGAGCAGCACTCGGTGCGTTTGGTATTCTACTGAGGGGGCCTTCCGAAACGCCCGGAGCAGCTGCACCTTGTGCGCCCAGTTGAGAATACGAGCCATCACCGGACGGGGTCTCTCCTGGGGCGCTCGGGGGGGGGCCAATACGATGAATCCGCTCACAGCGCAGGTGATCCCCTGTGTATTGCAGACCCAAACGCTCCGGCAGCCATGTCTCCACAAAGTGCACTAAATCTTGTTCTGTAAGTGCTTCAGGCAATCCAATGATTTTAAGATTATTTCTGCGACATCTATCCTCCTGGTCTTCTAATTTAGCCAGCAAAGTGGCCTGGGAGGCCTGTAGCTCTGCCACCCTTCTCTCCGCCTCCGCCAATCTGTCCCCTTGGTCTGAAATGGCCTATTCAGCACCCTCCAGCCGTCGGGTCTGCCCCTCCAAGGTCTCCCGGATGCCATCCATAGAAGTTTGAATTTTTAACAGGCTCACCTCCAGCGCCGCCGTCACGCTGCCTGTAATCTGTCGAATGACATCCTCCGAGATGGTAGCTTGGACCTTGGGGCTTTCTGCTGCGGCCGCCATTTTAGCTGTACGGGGATGCAGAGTAGAGGCCGTTCGTTGGCTGCGTTGTCGCATCCCCTGCCCTCACGAGCTCAGATTTGTGGTGCCCCGAGCTCAGGAAAAGAATAGGAGCTCATGGGAGGGAACCAGCACCACCGGCAGGAATCCGTCGCTGGTAAACGCCGCGATCTCGGCGGACCACGTGGTCGGGGCTGTGGCCTGCTTCGCCCGTCTCCCGCTGTAAGGGACGCCCTCACAAAAAAAACACACTCGCGCCCCAGAGCGCTCCCTCCTGCACCTCCAGATCCTGGCTGCTCCCAGACACAGTTTGGCAAATTTTCGCCGCGTTTGTCTCACATTTAAACGCCGCGATCTCGAAGGACCACGTGATCGGGGCTGCGGCCTGTTTCGCCCGTCTCCGCTGTAAGGTGCGCCCGCGCAAAAAAAAAACAATTCGCGCTCCAGAGCGCTCCCTCAGGCACCCCCAGATCCCGGCTGCTCCTAGACACAGTTTGGGGAATTTTCGCCGCGTTTGCCTCACATTTTTAGCACGTTAAGGGGGAGAGGGCTGCGGAGCTTTTCCTTATTGCCTCGCTCCGGCTGACGTCATCACCGGAAGTCAGCTGTGTGATTTTAAATATGTTGTCATCACCTCAAACAGATTGTTCGGTGAGATAGCAGGCTATACATTTTTACATAAAGAAACAAATAAATACAATTTTTATACTATAATAGAGAAGATGAAAGTGTTTGCCAATGTGCTTCAGAACTTTCTAATTCTTGCTGCATAATCAACTCCAGAGCTTCTGCGGGACACTGTGCAGCTCTGCCTGAGACCTGTTGTCCATCTTCTAGGATGGCAAGACCACCCACAGTGCCTAGGATTAAGAGAAACCTAAATCTATCACTGAAAGGAGAGGGTAAAAGATAGCAAGTGGGAGAGAGAGTAGAAAAGGGGAAAAGAGAGGGAGAAGGGGAAAGAAAAGAAGGAAGAGAGGCATGCTGGAATGACCCCCATGCAGGCAATGGTCACAGTTATCTCTTTCCACAACTTCTCCTTTGCTGGCATGGGCCTTTGATGGTTTCTTACCCTAGGCATGGTGAGTTGTGCTGCAGGAGCTACTCTACACACCGGTTCTCAACCCAGTCATTGGGACACACCGAGCCAGTCATGTTTGCAGGATATCCTCAATGAATATGTATGAAATAGATTTGCGTACAATTGAGGTAGTGCCTGCAAATCTCTCTCGCGCATATTCATTGTGGATATCCTGAAAACCTAAAAAACAAAGAGGTAGGCAATCTATATTGGCCGTCAGGTAAACAAAAAGGAATAGATGCCTTAATCTTTTCCAAATATTTATTAGAGTGGAGACGTATTCTTAAAATGCCCAACTCAGGCCGAGTTTGGCAGCTCAACAGCCGCTGCCTCAGGGGCTTGAATAATCAAGAATCTCAGGTGAATTAAAACCTTCAAAGGAAAGTCACTATGAACCCACACTGAAGATAACTAGTGAAACGCCGTCATGTATTCAGTCCCTACTCGCAGTGACTTTGAACAATCTAGCTGTACTCCTTTACTTCAGGTAACACAAAACAATATTATTCACCTTACTTCAGTTTGGCGCAAACCTTTACTCTTTGGAGGTCTTTGTAATTGGTAGCTCTCTTTCACTCTCTACTTCCTGGGGCCTTATCAAACTCTCTCTGCCCTGCTAACTTAACACCTGGCTAAAGGGAACTCCCCTGGACCAGAATCCCTTGCAGTGTTGATTCTTAAGGACTGGGCCAGCTCCCTATGTGGTCCTTTAAGGTGGTTAGAGAGAGTTTCTTATCGACTTCTTCACATACCCTCCCCTTCAGCTCATCCTTGTCAAGCATCTAGTCATGTCTGGGCTAACTCCTGGCTCAGCCTGAAGAGCACCCCCTTTTGGGCAGACGACTCCAGTTATCCATGAGCTGACCCCATGGGATTGAAAACTGGGGACAATTTTGTC
This sequence comes from Rhinatrema bivittatum, assembly GCF_901001135.1. Taxonomy (NCBI): domain Eukaryota; kingdom Metazoa; phylum Chordata; class Amphibia; order Gymnophiona; family Rhinatrematidae; genus Rhinatrema; species Rhinatrema bivittatum. The sequence continues at coordinate 833,792,381 of NC_042615.1, forward strand.
CTAGGATTATTGGATATGGGAGTTCATGAAAGATACCCACTTCCATCATGGCCTATCCTGCTGGATTTGTTAACAGGATCTGACTGGTTAGATATTTCTGTTTGTCCCCGTCTATACATGCCAGTGTTTCTTTCCTCTTGTGGTTGATATGCTTCTCCTGAAGCAAGTCCTCACGAATGAGAGTCTTGCCACACCCCGAATTAACCAGCACTTGGGTGGGCACCATCTAATTTGACTTGATTATAAAGTCCTTAAACTTTGCATGAAGAGTGCCCCATTCACGCTCCCAGTCATTATTTTCATTCTGAGGCCCTAGCCCCAACTCAGGTTCTCTTCCATGTTGCTCTGCAACTTTGTGTTTGAGCTCCATACCTTTACACCAGGGATATCCCTCCTCTATGTGTTTCTCCACCAAATAGAACAAACAAGTCTGTGGAGTAGGTCACCCCCTGCACGGCCCCTCCCTTCCAAGGGCTCCCCCTCATCGGCCCATCAATATGGGCATTGCTCTTCATTATGACCATTCTCCGTGCAAAGGGCACAGAGGGCAGAGGCATTCATCCCCCCATTCCTGGGCTGCTCCAGCCTCTCTACAGTTCCCTTTTTCCTTTGACTTGAGAATCACCCCTGTTTAGCAGACTTGCTTTTTCTCCTATGTATTTCACCTTCTAATGTCAGCTGGGCCATTAGGTTGATGGCCATATTTCCGCTTCCCTCATAGTGACAGGCCCTTGCCAGAGACTTCTCTGACCACAGTTAAAGCATGTGGAAGGGACTGGGCCCTGGGTTCTAGGCCTGAAAGAAGAAGTAATTACCTCAGACAAACGCTGCTGGGGAGTTTCATTCTCTGTGCTACGCCAGAAGGGTTGCATAGGTTGCCTTTCTAGCCTCCTTAGACTGTGGGGCATTAATTGTGCCTGATGGAAGCCTTCCACCATTTCTAGGGTTCTTTTCAATGTGAGACCTGTGTGACAGCAGACCCAGTACCACATGGGGCAATCAAGCCCATCCAGGAACTGCTCCAGAAGCACCTGTTGGGCTACTTCTAGTACGGTCTTTGCTTCTGGTTGCAACCATTTCCAGCCGGCATATTTTGGGCTGTGAAAGAGATTTTGGGGGCTCTCCCTGAGCTGCAGGGCACCCTGATGGAACTGCTGCTGGTACTTTTCTGAGGTATTCCCAGCTCTCTCCAGTATAGCGGCCTTGACATCTGCATAGGTGGCCCTCTCATTCCAGCTGGCTGCTTGGAAAGCTACATGACTTCTGACCATGAGCAAGTTTGCCAGGTAGGTTGTCCAACTCATTTCAAAGGTTTTAGGAAGACCACTGGCGATGTGAGGCATTGGGGTTGCCTGTGGTATCCTGTTCAGAGCAGGCAGCACAGCCTCCGCTATCTGAAGTAATACTGTGTGCTGCTGCGTCACCTGCTCTTGTAACAGCTACTGCTGGACTGGTTAATTTGTATTTGCAGGGCATTCTCTAATTACTGCTGGCCAGAAGCAAGGACCTAGATCATCTGCTAAATTCTGTTGTTCTTGTGCTGACCCAGTTACTACCTGTCCGGGAACAGGAGAACCTGCTGGCCTATCCAGCCCTTACTCACTCTTTGACCCCTGACCAGCCAGGTGGGAATAGCCCCCTTGTCCTGTGCACAAAGCAGGGTTGGAACCGAGCTAGGAAAGAAATCCACTGCAGAGCTTTCTTTCTTCTTCTTGTGGCCTGCAGCCTCTGTCTGTTTTTTTAACCTTATTTGCTCTTCCCTTGTAGAAGCCCCTTCTTCTTTCCCAACCTATTTCTTTAGGCAGGTTACACACACACAATCAGCTTTTCACTTTCCTCCGGAGGCTTTGGGTATTCTCTCTTTCCCAGGGGTAAGAAAAAAAAATCCCATGAAGGACACCATATGTGGCAGCTTGAGTGGTGAGTGGCTGGCTGAGAGCCAGAGAAACAACAGAAAGGCTCTGGCTGTGGCTCAAGTGTGATTTATTCACAGTGGGATTAATTTCAAACAATCTGGCTGCACGCCTTCACATAAGAACATAAGAAATTGCATTGCTGGGCAGAGCAAGGGTCCATCAAGCTCAGCATCCTGTTTCCAACAGTGGCCAAACCAGGCCATAAGAGCCTGGCAAGTACCCAAAAACTAAGAAGAGCCCATGCTACTGATGCAATTAATAGCAGTGGCTATTCCCTAAGTAAACTTGATTAATAGCAGTTAATGGACTTCTCCTTCAAGAACTTATCCAAACCGTTTTTGAACCCAGCTACACTAACTGCTCTAACCACATCCTCTGGCAACAAATTCCAGAGCTTTATTGTGCGTTGAGTGAAAAAGAATTTTCCCGATTAGTCTTAAATGTGCTACTTGCTAACTTCATGGAATGCCCCCTAGTCCTTCTATTATTCAAAAGTGAAAATAACCAAGTCACATCTACTCGTTCAAGACCTCTCATAATCTTAAAGACCTCTATCATATCCCCCCCTCAGCCGTCTCTTCTCCAAGCTGAAAGTCCTAACCTCTTCAGCCTTTCCTCATAGGGAACCTGTTCCATCCCCTTTATCATTTTGGTAGGCCTTCTCTGTACCTTCTCCATCGCAATTATATCTTTTTTGAGATGCGGCGACCAGAATTGTACACAAGTATTCAAGGTGCGGTCTCACCATGGAGCGATACAGAGGCATTATGACATTTTCCCCTTCTATTAACCATTCCCTTCCTAATAATTCCCAACATTTGTTTGCTTTTTTGACTGCTGCAGCACACTGAAGCCGACGATTTTAAAGTATTATCCACTATGATGCCTAGATCTTTTTCCTGGGTGGTAGATCCCTAATATGGAACCTAACATCGTGTAAACTACAGCAAGGGTTATTTTTTCCATTATTGTTGTGTGCAGATAGCACACAACAATATTGCCTCACCTTACTTCAGGTATGGTGCAAACCTTTATTCTTGGGGTGTCCTTGTAATCTTTATTTATTTAGACAGTTTATAATACTGTCATTCCATGTATAGATCACAATAGTTTACAAAGTGACATTCATAGGTATAACTCAACAAACAAACAATGATTGGTTACAGGGGTGGTAATCATAGGCAGGCATTAATATCTATCAAGTGAAATTATCTAGTAGTTATTAATAATTGATCTAGTACAAGGTAATGAGTGTTGCCAGTCTAGGAAGCTGCAGTCCTGGTGTGGACCCTTGAGCCGAACACTACCCTGGGTAGAGTAGCTCGGGAGGCGGAGCCTCAGGCACAGATCGTCACCCTGGAACCGGGAACCCCCCAGGAGGAGCCTGTAGGGTCCCAGAACCTTGGGACTTAGGAGTACAGTCTCAGTCCTCTATGGAAAGGCCTGGGTAAAGGTAAATCACAGAGTCCAGAAGCAGGGAGCAGGTAGGCCCAGCGAGAGAGCGGTGCAGACAGGTAACGGGATTAGAGTCTGTATAGTCTCGTAGGATGGACCTGCAGAAGCAGGACCGGAGCCAGTAGCGTGGTAGAGGCCCAGACCTGGCAGAGAGTAGAAGGAGACAAACCCCAAGACAGACTGGCAGTCAGTGGAGGCAGTCCTGGGAGCAGGCCGGGGGTCAGAGGCTGGCGGCAAGCAGGAGCAGAGTCGGGCACAAGCTGAAGTCAATGTGCGGGCTGCAGGCAGAGACGGAGTCGGGTACACGCTGAGGTCAGTGGCAGGCGGCAGGCCGAAGCGGAGTCAGGAACGAGCAGAGGTCAAAGGCCAATGGCGGCAGGCAGAAGCGAGTCAGGAAACGAGCAGAGGTCAATGGCAGGCGGCAGGCGAAGCGGAGGTCAGGAACGAGCAGAGGTCAACCGGGAAGCAGTACAGCAGAAGTGCAACTAAGAACTACAAGCAGTAGCGACCCTCGTTGCAAGGCAATGAGAAGACCGATGAACGCCGGTTTAAATCAGGCTTGGGGCGGACGTTGTTTAACCCAGGCGGGGCCAGACTTCCGGTGAGCGTGCGTCCATAAAGCGCGTCCTTGCGCACATGCGGGGCCGCAGAGAGATGGCCCAGCAATGGCGGACGCCCCAAAGACCCAGCAGAGCCGCGGGAGCGGCGTTCCCGGCATCGGAGGTGAGCCTTGAATACAGCAATTAGGGGGAAGCGGTGGAGACCGCAACAATGAGTATAGAAAATTAAAATTATGGTCTCCCTCACAAGCATTCAATATATTTATATTATTTATTAAAATAAAAATTAAATAGTGGTAACTTGTGCTGCTCGCTGCCTTTTGGTGCAACTCCACATCAACGAGTTCTGGATGGAGAGAAAAGCAAAGCTTCTTCCCTTTAGTCAGCTCCAGCCTTTCCTCTCCCTCTTTTATCTTCTCCAACTCTTTTTCACTTTTTCCTCTTCTGCCTTCTCATCCTTCTCCCTGCCCTGCAATAACTCAATGTGGTAATCTTTCACCAATGTTCAACAAGTAGCTTTGAAGACCAGGACTTTACACCAGGCCAACAGAACTAGCATTTATGGGGCTACTGCACCACTGAGGCTTGGTCAGTCTACATGGGTTTTAAAATTCTACCATTGTAATAGCTAAGCACTAGAAATAAAGCGTTAGTGTGGAAAATTATAAAACAAAAAACCCCAAGAGGTACATGTTATTTGGTTAGTACACATGGCAAGATCGTCCAGTTCCCAGATCGTTCAGTACATCAGCCTTTAATGTTAGTTTGAAAACAATCCTCTAACTCAAGCATGATAATGTTTACATGTAACAGCATGTGACACATAATTTGTTTTTTGCTTGTTTTTCTATTAAGGTTAAAGATATTGAAAAGAAATTTAAAGAGCTCCTAATTGAGAACCAGATCCAGGAAGACCCAAATATGGCATCCTGTGATATTAGAGAACGCATGGAAACCCTTCAGCATCACCTTCTCATACAGTATTATGCCGAGAAGAATTTGCCCCATTGGAGTCTCAGTAGTCTGATCAGAACTTGACTAATCAGAATCTCTCCTTGAGAGAAACCCTCAGTCTCATCCAGACTATAATCCAACTAAGACTTGAAGAGTTGGATATCGTTAAGTTACTGCCTTCTAGTACAGAAATTGATGATAAATCGAGCTGCATTATCCATATCATCCACATTCTGTACAAAACAAACAAGACCTTAGCAAGGAAACTCTCAAGAACGGTCTTCTCTGAGCTCTCCAGCATGAGCCAGGACTACCTCAGTCAGATATTATTCAACGGAATATGGACCCCCATACAGGCTGTTATCTTTAGTCTTCAGGTTCCTCTAGCCATCAATTCACAGGAAAAAGTAGAGAGAATTCTCCAGAAGGTTCAGACTTACCACATAGATGCCATCTCTGCCACTGCTGCTCTTAAAGAAGGAGATCCCCTGGATTATATTCAAATACATGTGAAGAAAGAAAAAGACAAAAATACACAAACTATTCTGGATGAGATGAGAGGAATAAATATCCAGAAGAAATCCTGTGTATTCTTGAACCAATTCTTGGGAGGTTGGAAATCCAGATTCCTCAGTACTGGTCTAACATTACGCAGTTAGAGTTTAATGATGAAATGAAGAGGGAAGGTATAGCTATAACTAAGTCCGTGGACTTTACAAATCCAGATCAGGAAAAGCTGACTCAGATTCTTCTTGGTTTATCAATTGCTGTTCAGGATGTTACCACCACTGTAACAAAATCTGGTGAGAAAATAGAAGGCTATTTGCCAAGATTTACTCAGCTGGCATCTCTAGTGACTCTTCTTGTTTCCAAGACTCCAGAAAACAGTGGCTGCCTCTTGGAGATTGCAACTGGGGAAGGAAAATCTACTATTGTGGCTATGCTTGCTCTTATCCATGCCATCCGGGGAAAAGAAAGTTGATGTTATAACAAGTAACCCAGTACTTGCACGTCGTGACAAAGAAGACTGGGAGAAACTGTTTAAGATGTTTGATGTGTCTTGTAGTGTAATACCTCCAGCAGGATTGGAAGAATGCACAGATTCACAACAACGAGACAAGGCCATAAGAGAGGCATATAAGGCTGACATTCTGTATGGGACGGTCAGTAACTTCGCTGCTGACATCCTCAGGCAGGAGTTTGAGAAGACGAAACTCGAGAAGATCGACCATTTGATGTGGCCATTATTGATGAGGTTGACTACATGACCTTAGACAGTGGTGTGCAAGTCACGTACCTCTCACATGCAGCCACTGGGATGAGACATTTAGAACAAGTGCTGGCTGCTATTTGGGCAAAGGTCTGCACATGCCAACAGATAGAAGACGCTGAGACTGGAGAACGTGTTTGGATAACAGGAGCCCAGTATTTTCACAAAGCTGCAGTAACAGCTGTGATGGGGTCTGAGACATCTGAGCATTTCAACCCACAGGACATTCTGATATCTGGGCTGCAGCTCAGGATCTTCACTGAGGAAGATATTGAAAACTTGCATCTAAAGTAATGAACCAAGTCAAGAATCACAAGATTCTGAAATTAAGGAAATCATGGATAAACTTGAACCTTCTCAACAGCGAGATCTTTTAACTGTCTTCCAAGCAGTTTTGGAAAACAATGTACTGTTTGAATGCCATGAAGTACAGAATGGTAAAGCTGTGAGATGTGATACAAATGCCACAGTTACCCATGATAACAAGATCCGTATGCTCCTTCTGGAACATGGCCTGGCCTGTTTGATGATAACAGAAGACGAATTGATAACAGCAACAGTTAGTGAAATAGAATCCAAACTTAGATTCTCCGATGTCTATACACCTCCAAGAGAAATGAGAAAACTGATGAGAACTTCCTTGTCCTGCCAGGATGTATGAAGGAATACACAAGAAACAGACTACCAGTCTTTGTGGGAAATGCTTTGAAAGCCATTTTAATGAAGAATAAACGAGAGTACATGATAGAGTCTGCTATAGATCCAGGGAAAGACAAAACTGTTTCAGAGAATCAAGAATATGATGGAATTATTCCAGTTGACTTCAGAGCTACAGGAATACTTGAGAAGAACAAACGCTGGGGTGATGGTCTACAACAGTTTCTGGAGATGAAACATCAGTTGGCGATCTCACCTTTAACAAATGTAACTAATTTTATGTCTAATTTCCATTTCTTCCAGCGATACACTAAAGGCACTGGAATGTTTGGAGTCTCTGGGACATTAGGAGACGAGGCAGAAAAAGAGTTCCTTAGAAAACATTACAAAACCTCTTGTTTTCCAATCCCAACCCACCGTCACACAAAGAGAGTTGAGTTGCCAGTTCTTCAGGTAGAAGGAGGAAGGGATACTTGGATCAGAGCAATTGTGACTGTGTCAAGGACAGAACCAGTGAAAAGCAGTGGGTCAAAGGTCAAGCCACATTAGTAGTTTGTGAAGATGTCAAAACAGCTGATGAACTTAAGATGAAATTATTAGAATATGAAGCTGTTCCCAGTTCAGACAGAGTAACAATGTATACAAGAAGTGATAAACACAATGTGGAAAACAGAAAATTTAACTCTGGAGATGTTATTATTGCAACTAATCTCGGTGGAAGAGGGACAAACTTTAAAATCACCAAAGATGTGAATGAGAGTGGTGGTCTGTGTGTGATTCTTGCACATTTCCCTAAAAACATGAGAGTTGAGAAGCAAATATTTGGGCGTACATCTCGGAAAGGAAATCCAGGGATGGTGCAGATGGTATTAAATTATGAAGGCCTAGCACCAAGCTATCAAGATCAACCAGTAGAGATCATGAGACAACTGAGGGAAAATTATGAGAAGAGCTGCATCGCTGACATGGAGAATGACGAGTTGCTGGAGGTCGGTATGCGGGAGGAATTATTTAATTTATTCTGCAATCTTCTTACTGAGCTTGATGAAAATTACTCCAAGGTTGAAAAGCTGGATATTTTCACGTGCTCTGACACAAACCTTCTACGCACTATCTTTGGTTCTTACAAGGTTAAAATGGACTTAAAGCCAGCTTTGAATGCAATAAAGGAGACCTGGGCCCTGTGGCTCACACTCCGTGAGAAAGACATTGATAACCATATGAATTTAGATCAACTAAAGAATGACCTTAGTCAAGTAGTCAAGAAGAAGATAGATGAAGTCCTGAAAGGGAACTCTAGTAACATTTATGACTTCACTAAACTGGCTCTGGATCGTATGTACTTACACAATGTGGATAAAGGTAATGATTATGGAGCATTAAAGTACTGGGAGAAAGCAAAGCACACTGATCCAGTGTATAGTGCTGTCTCACTGTACAATCAGGCATACATTACAGTAAACCTGGGAAGTAATGGCTACATACAGAAAGCAATTGATTTATTGAATGAAACTAAGAGGACAATGGATATTTACATTTCTGAGCAAACAAACACAACAGTAGCTTCTCAATTGTCCTGTATCGCACAGTTTGAGCCTCACCACAAAGAAGAACCAAACTTCACAAAGCAAATGCAAACTCGAAACAGCTTGCTTAAGTCCTGGAATGATTATATTGACAAATCTGTAGCAAAGTTATCAGAACTTCAGAAGAAGAAAGAGGATGCAATCACTAAAGATGTGGCAGTTTTCTCACTGTCTGACAGTCCTGACTATATAACCACAAATGAACTCAACACATTGTATGACATGGGCCTGGCTTTTGTCTTTGAAGTAGAGAAGAAGCCCAAGTTTTGCATTGATGCTCTGATCTGCGCAATCCTTGGGGCTCTGCAGATTCTGGCCGGGATCCTGGTGTGTGCTCTCTCCTTCGGGACAGCCACTCAGTTTGGGATGGGGCTGATTTCCGAGGGCATTTCTGACATGATATCTGGGATAGTTGGTATGGTGACGGGATCCTTTAGTTGGATGGAATGGGCCTGCTCCAAAGCCATCAGCCTTGCGATCTCCTTGGTGACTGCAGGAATTGGTGCGATTAAGAGCATGGTAACGACTGTATACAAAGTCACAAAAAGTTTGGTGACAGGAGCCAAAAGCTTTGCATCTGTGGCAGACGATATCATTCGATCAGGAAAAGCCATATTTACTTCAGTCAAAAGCGGTGTAAAATCAGCGGTCTCTTCAGTCACCAAACAGTCACTGTCCCAGTCAATGAAGACCCTGGCATCGAGCTCGGCAGTAAGGAACAACTTTATACAAGCTGCAAAGTATGCCGGGCAGGAAATCCTCAAAGAAGGGGGTGATGACGGTCTTAGAGTTTGGAGCAGAAAGACAATAGCAGCCACTTTCCAGGCCATGTTTAAGAGCAGCTTGAAGCAGACGGTTTTCCTCGGCAATCAGAGAGAATACCACAGTGAGGAAATACCTCATCAAGTTCATCGTCGTTCACTCAGTACCTGCGGGAGTCTTAAACACAAAGAATCCGAGAACATTTACAATTATATCTTCTCATAAACAAAATATGAAATTCATGGTAAAAGGTGTCTGCAAATCAGCTATTTATGATGTCACGAATGATTTTGCCACCCTCAATAAAGTGATGTCTCATCTGCAAACTGTAAAATCAATAGCACTGATAGTGATGAAGGACGCCAAGGTTAAAGGATCTATACTGAAAGCCACTAAGCTTGTTGCAGAACTAGGAAAAATATACAGCTGACTTTGCCAAGATGCTGAATGCCATCCCTACTAAAGACATCATTGACAACAGAGTGGTACCACTCATGGTTCAACAAATTGATGCCAGCCTTTCTGCATCTCAGTACAAGGAAGATGCTCGGGGTAGTATTCCTGACGTGCAAAGTCTGCAAGAGGACTTGTTGGTCACTGCTTGTGAGGAATTATCCAGTGGATTCACAGAACTCGTGGCAGGCCGCTTAACAGGACTAATCAGCAAATTGCCAAAAAAGAGTTTGGACACCATGTCACAAAGACCGTGGGCAATATTGTAGGAAGCCAAAAAACTGAACGATTCTTTGCTGATCAAAAACATGGGCAAGAAATGAAAAAGATAACACCTGGGGAAGGAAACAGAAGCTAACAGAGTCTCAGCAGAAGAACTTTGACGAATACGTGAAGAAGCTTCAGGAGGAGACACGTCCGGCTACAGAACTGGATCTGCATATTCTTACCAAGAGCAACCTGATGCAGGGAGAGACAATCAGGATCCTCGTGGTGGATGAAAAGGGGAAAAAACTCTCCACTGAGACATATCCTGGAAAAGACAGCTCAGCAGGGACCATCACACTGCAGCTAACCAAAGTGAGAGAGCAAACAGGAAGGTAAGAGCTAGAGACAGCTCAGCAGGGACCATCACACTGCAGCTAACCAAAGTGAGAGAGCAAACAGGAAGGTAAGAGCTAGAGACAGCTCAGCAGGGGACCATCACACTGCAGCTAACCAAAGTGAGAGAGCAAACAGGAAGGTAAGAGCTAGAGACAGCTCAGCAGGGACCATCACACTGCAGCTAACCAAGTGAGAGAGCAAACAGGAAGGTAAGAGCTAGAGACAGCTCAGCAGGGACCATCACACTGCAGCTAACCAAAGTGAGAGAGCAAACAGGAAGGTAAGAGCTAGAGACAGCTCAGCAGGGACCATCACACTGCAGCTAACCAAAGTGAGAGAGCAAACAGGAAGGTAAGAGCTAGAGACAGCTCAGCAGGGACCATCACACTGCAGCTAACCAAAGTGAGAGAGCAAACAGGAAGGTAAGAGCTAGAGACAGCTCAGCAGGGACCATCACACTGCAGCTAACCAAAGTGAGAGAGCAAACAGGAAGGTAAGAGCTAGAGACAGCTCAGCTGGGACCATCACACTGCAGCTAACCAAAGTGAGAGAGCAAACAGGAAGGTAAGAGCTAGAGACAGCTCAGCAGGGACCATCACACTGCAGCTAACCAAAGTGAGAGAGCAAACAGGAAGGTAAGAGCTAGAGACAGCTCAGCAGGGACCATCACACTACAGCTAACCAAAGTGAGAGAGCAAACAGGAAGGTAAGAGCTAGAGACAGCTCAGCAGGGACCATCACACTGCCAGCCTACAGGGTAAGAGGGAGTAATGCTGGCGGAGCTGCAAGGCTGCTGTCTTCCTCCTCTTGGGCAGGGAGGGGGCGAATTGGGGTTTGCTGATGGGGAGGGGGGAGTGAATGAAAGAACAGGGATCACAGGAGGAAGTAAGGGAACAATGGGGGAGAGTGAGTGAAGTGGAGGAAGTGAAGCAGGGTGAGTCAGGCATTTGGGGGGGAGAGCATGAATCAGGCAGGGGTAAATTGAGGGGTTTGTGGGGGTAGGGGGTATAGAGAGTGAAGCAGGGTGAGATGTTTGTGGAGGAAACCAGATGAAGGGACCAGGGTGGAGTGAAGGGTTTGAGGGATGAGTGAATTGGGATAAAGTAAGGGGTGAGTGGTGTCTGTGGGGAGGGGGAGTGAATGTGTGAATGTAGAGTTTGTGGGGAGAACCAGGGTGAGTGATGGGTTTGAGGGATGAGTGAACTGGGATAAGGTAGGAGTGAGTGGTTGTGTGGGGAGGGGGAGTGAATGTGTGAATGTAGAGTTTGTGGGGAGAACCAGGGTGAGTGAAGGGATTGAGGGGTGAGTGAACTGGGATAAGGTAGGGGTGAGTGGTTTGTGTGGGGAGGGGGAGTGAATGGGTGAATGTAGAGTTTGTGGGGAGAACCAGGGTGAGTGATGGGTTTGAGGGATGAGTGAACTGGGATAAGGTAGGGGTGAGTGGTTTGTGTGGGGAGGGGTGAATGCGTGAATGCAGAGTTTGTGGGGAGAACCAGGGTGAGTGAAGGGTTTGAGGGATGAGTGAATTGGGGTAAGGTAGGGGTGAGTGGTGTGTGTGGGGAGGGGGGTGAGTGATGTGTGAATGGAGTTTGTGGGGAGAACCAGGGTGAGTGAAGGGTTTGAGGGTTGAGTGAACTGGATAAGTTATGGTGAGTGTTGTGAGGGGAGGGGGAGTGAATGGGTGAATGTGTAGAGTTGTGGGGAGAACCAGGGTGAGTGAAGGGATTGAGGTGAGGGTGAGTGAACTGGGATAAGGTAGTGGTGAGTGGTTGTTGTGGGGGAGGGGGAGTGAATGGGTGAATGTAGAGTTTTGGGGAGAACCAGGGTGAGTGATGGGTTTGAGGGTGAGTGAACTGGGATAAGGTAGGGGTGAGTGGTTTGTGTGGGGAGGGGGGGAGTGAATGGGTGAATGTAGAGTTTGTGGGGAGAACCAGGGTGAGTGAGGGTTTGAGGGATGAGTGAACTGGGATAAGGTAGGGGTGAGTGGTTTGTGTGAGGAGGGGGAGTGAATGGGTGAATGTAGAGTTGTGGGGAGAACCAGGGTGAGTGAAGGGTTTGAGGGATGAGTGAATTGGGATAAGGTAGGGGTGAGTGGTTTGTGTGGGGAGGGGGAGGTGAATGGGTGAATGTAGAGTTCGTGGGGAGAACCAGGGTGAGTGAAGGGTTTGAGGGGTGAGTGAACTGGGATAAGGTAGGGGTGAGTGGTTTGTGTGGGGAGGGGGAGGGAGTGAATGGGTGAATGCAGAGTTGTGGGGAGAACCAGGGTGAGTGAAGGGTTTGAGGGGTGAGTGAATTGGGATAAGTTAGGGGTGAGTGGTGTGTGTGGGGAGGGGAGTGAATGTGTGAATGGAGAGTTTGGGGGAGAACCAGGGTGAGTGAAGGGTTTGAGGGGTGAGTGAATTGGGATAAGTTAGGGGTGAGTGGGTGTGTGGGGAGGGGGAGTGAATGTGTGAATGGAGAGTTTGTGGGGAGAACCAGGGTGAGTGAAGGGTTTGAGGGGTGAGTGAATTGGGATAAGGTAGGGGTGAGTGGTTTGTGTGGGGAGGGGGAGTGAATGCGTGAATGCAGAGTTTGTGGGGAGAACCAGGGTGAGTGAAGGGTTTGAGGGGTGAGTGAATTGGGATAAGTTAGGGGTGAGTGTGTGTGGGGAGGGGGAGTGAATGTGTGAATGGAGAGTTTGTGGGGAGAACCAGGGTGAGTGAAGGGTTGAGGGGTGAGTGAATTGGGATAAGGTAGGGGTGAGTGGTTTGTGTGGGGAGGGGGAGTGAATGGGTGAATGTAGAGTTTTGTGGGAGAACCAGGGTGAGTGAAGGGTTTTGAGGGGTGAGTGAATTGGGATTTAAGGTATGGCGCCGTGAGTGGTTTGTGTGGGCAGGGGAGTGAATGGGTTGAATGTAGAGTTTGGGGAGAACCAGGGTGAGTGAAGGGTTTGTGAGGGAATGAGTGAATTGGGATACGGTAGGGGTGCGTGGTTTGTTGTGGGAGGGGGAGTGAATGCGTTGAATGCAGGTTTGTGAGGAGATCCAGGGTGAGTGAAGGGTTTTTGAGGGTGTGAGGGCAATGGGATAAGGAGGGGTGAGTGGTTTGTTTGTGGAGGGGAGAGTGAATGGTGTGAATGCAGAGTTTGTGGGGAGAACCAGGGTGGGAGTGAAGGGTTGTGAGGGGTGAGTGAATTGGGATAAGGTAGGGGTGAGTGGTTTGTGTGGGGAGGGGGAGTGAATGGGTGAATGCAGAGTTTGTGGGGAGAACCAGGGTGAGTGAAGGGTTTGAGGGGTGAGTGAATTGGGATAAGGTAGGGGTGAGTGGTTTGTGTGGGGAGGGGGAGTGAATGCGTGAATGCAGAGTTCGTGGGGAGAACCAGGGTGAGTGGGAGGTTTCGGGAGGGGGGGAGGGTTGACCAGGATGAATGAGAGGATGAGATGGGGAGGAAGTGAAAGAGGGAATGAAAAGGGCTTAGAAGATGGGATAAGAGAGAGAGAGGATGGGGTGTGATTTTGGGGGGGTGTAGAAACCTTCTTTCCTCCTCCATCCCATCCCAATCTTTCCTCCTTCTCTTCCACTCCCATCCCTAATATTCCTTTCCTTCCTGATCCCTCTTCTTCTTTCCTCCCTGGACCCTTCCTCGTCTCTCTTCCCCTCCTGCCTTAGATTCCTCCTTCAATTCCCTCTGCAATATCCTCTCTCCTCTCTCCCCATTCCCAGACAGTAAGAGCCACGTAAATTAACTGGATACAGAAATGTCTGAAAATGGCGGAATTGGTGTGTAAAGAAAGAATGAATGCATTTATTTATTTATTTTATTTAAAAACTTTTCTATACCGTCGTTTAGTAAAGCACCGTCACAAGGGTTCACAATGAGGCACGTAAATAAATATTTGGTGAAATTCTTACTAACAATGTGCCAGAATATTTATGGGTAACAAGTATTCATAATCTAAGGTGTATGCTGTGGGATCTGGATCTTGTCCTTTTTAAAGGTTAATAGGAAACCATACAACCATTGCACTATTTACTACAGATCTCTTAAGTTATTCCATTATAATGTTAGGTAAAAATGATATTGTATACTTATAGGTGTGGTATACTGTGACTTTAGCTTGTTCATTTAGACTTCAGAATCTCCATTCGCCTTGTAAAATGCTTTCTTGAAAAGCCATGTTTTCAAACTTTTTTTTAAAGAGTTTTAGATCTCTCTATAATCTTGTTTCCAGTGGCAATGAATTCCATAGTGCTGGTGGCAATGAATTCCGTAGTGCTGGTGTCAATAATTCCATAGTGCTGGTGGCAATGAATTCCATAGTGCTGGTGGCAATAATTCCATAGTGCTGGTGGCAATAATTCCGTAGTGCTGGTGGCAATGAATTCCATAGTGCTGGTGGCAATAATTCCGTAGTGCTGGTGGCAATAATTCCATAGTGCTGGTGGCAATGAATTCCATAGTGCTGGTGGCAATAATTCCGTAGTGCTGGTGGCAATGAATTCCGTAGTGCTGGTGGCAATAATTCCGTAGTGCTGGTGGCAATGAATTCCGTAGTGCTGGTGGCAATAATTCCGTAGTGCTGGTGGCAATGAATTCCGTAGTGCTGGTGGCAATAATTCCGTAGTGCTGGTGGCAATGAATTCCATAGTGCTGGTGGCAATAATTCCATAGTGCTGGTGGCAATGAATTCCATAGTGCTGGTGGCAATAATTCCGTAGTGCTGGTGGCAATGAATTCCATAGTGCTGGTGGCAATGAATTCCGTAGTGCTGGTGGCAATGAATTCCATAGTGCTGGTCCGGCTAATGATAGGGCTCGTTCTCTGACTTGGGTCAGTTTTGCTGTCTTGATTGATGGGATGGGTAGTAGAGCTTTATTAGCTGATCTGAGATTTCTCTGTGGGAAGTGTAGGCGTAGTGCTGTGTTTAACCAGTCTGTTTTTTCTTCGTTTATCAGTTTGAATTGTGCATAGTGTTTTTTTGACCCCCATTATTTAAATGGCAGTTATGCAAAACTGTGCTCATTTGCCACAGGAAGCAGGGTGTCCTGCAGTTTGCATGGAGATGCACTGATTTTGCCAGGGCTTTTTCACTCCCGTTATACTGTGAGGTTTTTTTGGCTCTAAAACCTCTGTTTGCTGGGGGGGTCAAAAAAGCCACACTGGGGTCAACGCAGATTATTACAGTGGCCCCTGAGATAGCTCCAGGAATCATCATTCTGGAAAAAGTCTCTGTTTCTGGTTGTGGTCTTTAACACCACATCTGCATGGAAACTTCACAAAGCAAGCCTCCAGTTTCTAAGCCTTGTGCACATTGATTTATTTAGTTAGTTAAGAGACATTTGGGCCGCCTTTACTTCTGAGTTGCTGTCGCTACATTTGGAAACAAAACCCCTTAAGGTTTCATGTCACAGATAACTTTGCCACTGTCTTCTCGCACGTACACACAGGGCCAGCATTTGGACAGGGCACGCAGGATGGTCACCCGGGCCACAGTGCAGCAAGGGAACTGCCAACCTCGGGTCACCATATAGAAATAAAGACAACTGAAAGCTAATAGTGAAAATCTGTGCAAACATGAAAATAAAAACGGAAAACAAATATGTGATAAAATATTATCCAATCTCAAGAGGTGAGGCATTGTAGGCAGGTTTAGGAGTGCAGGGATCTGTCTGCCCTAGCAGTGGTCCCCAACCCTGTCCTGGGGGCCCGCCAGCCAGTCGGGTTTTCAGGATATCCAGAATGAATATGCATGAGAGAAAATTTGCATGCACTGCCTCCATGACATGCAAATTTTCTCTCATGCATATTCATGTGGGTATCCTGAAAACCCGACTGCCTGGTCAGCCCCCAGGACAGGGTTGGGGACCACTGAGCTATAGGACACTGCCAACTGCCCTCCCACCTTACTTACAATCCTAAATCAGGCAAAAGTCAACACATATTCTCCTCAGAAATAGACTTTTATTTATCAGATTTGGAAGGATATATGATTTAGCAAATATCAACAATTCCTGTCTCTAACGCCACTGGCAACGTTAGAGGAGGTGCGGGATGCAGTACGGCCCGGGACAAGACCTCCTTCAGGTCCTAGGCCCGAGAGTTTTCCGGTCGCACTGGGCAGGCGGCTATTCGATGGCCTGCTACGCCACAATAAAAGCAAAGTCCTTCTCTCGCGCGTCGCTGGCGCTCTTGAGGAGACGCTCTCCCATGACCCAACTCCATGGGCTCCTCGGCGGGTGCCCGAAGGGCTTCAGATGCACTCTTGGAAGGAGGTGAGGGCCTTTTCGCTGGCCTGACAACCGGAAGGCGAAACCTCATTCGACAATCCACTCGATTGGCCAGTTCAATCATGCCATTGAGGTCGTCTGGGAGTATTTATTTATTTACATTTTTTTTCTATACCATCGTTTAGTAATATACCATCACAACGGTTTACATTTCGGCACGAAATAGGTTGGTTAGGTTTCTAAGTTATCCATGGTGTGCCAATATTTTACGGTTACATAGTTCAGTAATATACTCTAAATGAGAGATGGGTTGGGGTTACTATTTATATGATTTTGGGATAATCATATATGTGTATACTGTTTCAATTTAATATTTAATAATGGGTAACAAATAATAAAATTGTCAGTTTTCCGTTTGTTGGTGACTTTCAGCTTTATGTATTGTTAGTCATCGCTCTCATTGTGAAATGCTTTTTTGAAAAGCCAAGTTTTTAGGCCTTTTTTGAAAAGTTTTAAATCTTTCATTAATCTCAGTTCAAGTGGTAATGAGTTCCACAATAATGGCCCTGCCAAAGATAGAGCTCTCTCTCTCACCTGGGTCAATTTTGCTGCTCTGACTGAGGGTATAGTTAGCAGTGCTTTATTGGCCGACCTGAGATTTCTTTGTGGGACATGTAATCATAAAGCAGTGTTTAGCCAGTCGGCGTTTTCGTCATTAATTAATTTATGAATTGTGCAAAGTGTTTTGAATTGTACTCTCTGTTCTATTGGGAGCCAGTGTAAATCCGCAAGTGTTTGGGTGATATGATCTCTTCTGCCTTTTCCAGTAAGTATTCTGGCAGCCGAGTTCTGTAGTATTTGCAGTGGCCTGATTGTGGTGTATGGTAAACCTAGGAAAGTGTGTTGCAGTAGTCTGTGCTGGCAAATATTAGTGCTTGTAGTACTGTACGAAAGTGTTCCTGTGTTAATAATGGTTTTAGTCTTCTAAGGACCATTAGTTTGGCATAGCCTTCTCTTACTTTTGTTGATATGTGTTGTTTAAGGCTGATTTCGGTGTCCATAATAACTCCTAGGTTTCTAACCTTATCGTTTAACTCCACTAATTTATCATTTTTAAGTTTGATGGGATTTTGAATTCTTACAATGTTTTTTCGTTCAAGGTGTATAAATTCCATTTTTCTATGTTAATTACTAGTTCCATTTGAGATAATAGTTGTTTTATTATGTCTAGATACATCATTGCAAAGTTCAGTGTTTTCTCAATGACTCTTCCACTGGTAGAATTAGTTGGATGTCGTCAGCATATATGTAGTGTATGATACCTAGCCCTGCTAGTAGGTGGCAGAGGGGGAGCATGTAAATGTTAAATAGAGTCGCTGAGAGTGCTGAGCCGCTGAGCCGCTGAGAGTTCCTTTGCCGCTAGCTCATTCTGCAGGCGCGAAGCTAGCCCTTCCAAGAAGATTCCGTGTAGGCAATCTTCTTTCCAATTCAGCTCTGCGGCCAGGGTGCGGAACTCCGCCGCGTACTCGGCCACTGTTCGAGTACCCTGTCGTAATCGGAGTAATTCCGAGACCGCAGTGGGCTTGCGATGGGTTCGTCAAAAATCTGCCGGAAGGCAGTCAGAAACTGATTCAAGTTTTCGAAGACAGGGTCCCTTCTCTCCCACAGATGAGAGGCCCAGATCAGAGGCTTCCCGTCAAGCAGGGACATAATGTAGTTGGTTTTGACCAGGTCGCTGGGGAACTGCACAGGCAACAAGGAAAAAGGGAACTTGCACTGGCTGAGGAATCCTCAACACAACTTCACATCTCCGGCGTATTGAGAGGGTGCCGGGAGTTGAGTGGGCATTACTGGCCCCTGGTCGTCCCTGGAGCCCTGGATGGTGTGTGGCTGGGTAGGGCGACCTCCTTGAGCCCCAGGCAGAGATGGCAGTGTAGGGTTCACGGGCCCTAATGCCTCAAGGCGTTGGGTCAGGCCCTGTACCACAGAGACCAGGGCATCGAGGGTCTGTTGTTGATCCTTCAGGCGCTGGGCCATTCCGGGAATGGCCTGGTGGGCAGATACCTCCGCCGGGTCCATGGACTTGGCAATCTGTTATGCTCAGGCTTGTGGACCCTTGGGCCGACGAGAGGATGGTATACCTTGCGGAGGATCCATAGGTTCTCTCGTCGGGTGGCGAGGCAGAACAGAAGAGGAGAGCGTCTGACCCTCGGCACTGGAGACGGAGGCGAATGCAGGCAGATGAAGAGACTAGAAGAGGAGCTGTGTCTTCACCCCTGGAAGTCTGTGGTCCCCCCAGGAGGAGCCCGTAGGGACCCAGACCGCTGGGACTTAGGTGGACCCAGAGGAGTCGCAGTATCGGTGCAAGGACTGACTGGAGCTTCGCCCTGGAAGTCCACGGTCCCCCCGGGAGGAGCCCATAGGGACCCGGACCACTGGGACTTAGGCAGGCCCTTGGAGACAGAGTCCAGGAGGGGTCCAATATCGAGTGCCAGAGAGTCGTCGCTTACCAGTCCGAGGTCACACACTGAGGGCTCACCACTTGCCAGTCTGAAGTCACACCAGAGAATCACCGCTTGCCAATCCGAGTCGCACACCAGAGAATCACCGTAAGCCAATCCGGTCAGGAACCGAGAAGACCAAGACGTAACAGGAACAAGGATCTGAAGCTCAAGGAACTCACCGAAGCAAGCAGACTAGACAGCGCTGGGACGTTGCCAAGTCACTGAATGAGCAGAGGAAGCTTCCTTTTATACTTCCCCTGCTCAGGCTGATCAAGGACAGGTGAGGCTTGTTAAAGGGATCAGGTCCCTTTAAATTTGTGAAGGGGGCACGGCCTCACGCCCAAAGATGGTGGCGGCCATCTTGGATTTCCTCTGCGGAGGAATGGCTGCAGGAACGGTGTGGGGGCAGATCAGGGACGGCTCTCCACCCAACGGTCAGGCCGGGGACCAGCGCCGGGGCACCAAGCACCCGGTCAGGGGTTTCCCCTGAAGCTGCCGCGGCGGGTCGCCAGCATGGATGAGGTAGGGCACCGCGGTCGTGGCCTCCCACGGCCGCGGGACACAACAAAAGGTGGTTGGAAAAATAAACAGGAAAAAGAACCACGTTAAAGAAATACAAAGGTCCCAAAAAGAGGAAAATAAGGAAAAACATTTAGTGAAACTCAAGGAGATGAGGAAATAGATCAGGAAAGCAAAAAGTAAAACAGAAGCAAGGACTGCCAAAGAGCTGAGAAAACACGTTTCAGATACATCAGGGAAAGAGGAAGGCCAGAGGAGTATTGTAAAACTGAAAGGGGACAAGGAGCAATGTGTGGAGAGAGATGAAGAAATGGCAGGAATATTAAACAAATACTTCAGTTTGAGGTTCACTTAAAAGACCTTGGATTAGGACCATTGCTGATTAAGTGCATGGATGGGGATGGAGTAGATGTAACTCCATTTACTGAAGAGAGTGTATGGTAAGAGCTGGGGAAACTGAAAGTGGACAAAGCTATGGGGCCTGATGAAGTTCATCCCAGGATACTGAGGGAGCTCAGAGATGTGCTGGGTGGGTCTGCTGAAGGACCTGTTCAATAGACTAGAGATTTGGATCAGGATGAGCAATCGATGTGGTTCACTTGGATTTCAGCAAGGCTTTTGATACAGTCCCATACAGTAGGCTCATGAATAAAGAGAAGCCCAGGTTCCAAGGAGGTGGAATGGATTACAAATTGATTGATAGGTGACAGTGTCCCGCTGTGGAGGGTGTAGGCCCTTGGACTGCTGCTAGGTTGATACAGCCTGGTTCATGGGGGCACATATCAGCCCTAGCAGGCAGCAGCTGATATACCCCAAGGCAGAGAGACTAGATAGGATTCTTCACCAGTACCAGCCACATCCCCTTCAGATTGAGCCTTTAAGCTCTGGTGGACTTCAGGGCTTGGATACTCCAAGGCAGAGGTCAGGGCAGATGAGATCAAAACGGAGTTGGAGTCTAGGCAGAAGTCAGGGCAGATGGAGAGCAAGCAACAGTCCAAAACAGTCTGGGTCAGCAACAGAAGAACAGTCTGAGGAAAGGCTGACTGGAAGGTAAGACAAGATGGAGCAAGACAGGAGAACAAGGCAGGGCAGGGCAGGGTGGAATCAAGGCTGGGCAAGGCAGGTTCAATAGTAATGAAACACCAATGACTAGTGCAGGAAGATCTGTTTCTGCGGCTCTGACTTCCTTATATACCTAGACAGGATATGTCATCATCAAACAGTGCTTGAGGAACTCCCAGTTGTACAGCCTATAAGAGGAGCTCCCGGTTACATGCCCCTTGGATGCTGCAAGGGGCGGGATGCTAAATGGAACCAAATCGGAAGAGAGAACAGTACTAAGTGGAATGGAGGGCCTCAAGGATCAGTTTTGGGATTGGTTCTATCTTTGTGAGTGACATTGCAGAGAGGATCAAAGGAAAGGTTAATCTTTTTGCAAATGCTACTAAGACCTGCAACAGAGTGGACAAACCTGAAGGAGAAGAGAAAATGAAGAGTGATTTAAGAAAACGTGAACAGTTAAAGTTTGGCAGCTTGATTCAATGACAAGAAGTGCAAAGTCATGCATTTTGAGTACAGTAATCCAAAAGAGCTGTATGAGAAGATGGGTGAAATACTATCACTTTGGGGTGATAGTAACTGGAGATATGAAGACGGTGAAGCAATGTGACAAGACGATAGCTAAAGCTAGAAGAATGCTGGGCTGCACAGAAGAGGAATAACCAGTAAGAAAAAGGAGGTGGTGATGTCCTTGTACAGGTCCTTGGTGAGGCCTCACCTGGAGACGGTATCTCAAAAAGGATAAAGACAGAATGGAAGCGGTGCAGAGAGTGGTGACCAAAATCGTGTGGGGTCTATTTCAGAAGACTTATGAGGAGAGGCTGAAGGATCTGAATATGCAGACCCTAGAAAAGAGGAGGTGCAGGGGAGATGTGATACAGACCTTCAGATACCTGAAAGGTTTTAATGATGCACAATCCTCAAACATTTTCCATTGGAAAGGAAACTGTGGAGTTAGGGGCATGATATGAAACTCCAGGGGGGAAGACTGAGAACCAACATCAGAAAATATTTCCTCACAGAGAGGGGGGTGGATGCCTGGAATGCCCTCCTGGAAAGGTGGTGAAGACGGGAATGTTATTGGAATTCAAAAGGGCATGCGATAAACACTGCAGCTCCCAAGAGGCTAGAAGCTGGTAAAGAAAAAACAACCTCCATTACCTTTAGGTGATACGTAGTAGTGGAGATCCTAAAGGTATCTCTACATGTCTACCTGCTTTAGAGCCACATGTTGAAGCCAGCAGTATGGTACAGCATTTCCTCTCACCATGAACAGGTAATAGCTGTGAGAATCCTACGGTCTTTGCCAGATATGTAAGCCCCTCCCTTACATTCTTGATCTATACACAATAATTCTTATACTATACCAACTCTATTTCCAACCAGGTCACTGGTCTCCAAATGGACAATAATGTCAACATCAGAATCTCTACTTTTTTCTCTGAGAGTATTAAGAA
Organism: Rhinatrema bivittatum; assembly: GCF_901001135.1. Classification (NCBI taxonomy): domain Eukaryota; kingdom Metazoa; phylum Chordata; class Amphibia; order Gymnophiona; family Rhinatrematidae; genus Rhinatrema; species Rhinatrema bivittatum. The sequence continues at coordinate 833,814,343 of NC_042615.1, forward strand.
ACTGGTTGCATTCCTGATAGGCATTTAACCTTTCTATTTCCTTCCAAGATTATGCAATTGAAAATAGAGTCATTGAGTAGCAGGAGTTTTCTGTTATGGCGGCTTTTCTTGGCCACAGAGCCCTTAGGAACATGGTTATAAGTTCTGCTCCTGCTTCTGAGCTATGTCCAGAGACCTCAGAGGTGTGTAGACAAATATCGAAAGAAGGCAAAATAAAGTCTCTAACAAAACTGTCATCTAAATCGGAGACCTCTTGGTATCTTTCAGTGCCACCTCAGTCATCGACAAAGTCCAAGCCCTTATCAAAGGGCAGGAAAACCCCTACAGTGGCAACTTCAGCCTGGTAAAGCCAGATGGGACCCTCATCCCCATAAAGTCTGATGATCCAACCTCCCTCTACAGCACTCTGGCAGCAGCTAAAGGGGCCACGACGGAGGCCGACATAAAGAGCCAGGCGCACGAGCTGAAAAGCAAGGTTTACGACGAGGTAAATACTTTCTAATTATTACACAACTCTTACTGTTCATAGCACTCCTCAAGCTGGTCACAGGCTCTCTCTCCAAACTGCTTACAATCAGCTTGAATACAGACAGGTTCAGTGACGTTCTGTGGTCACATATTAAATGGTGGTGGATAAATTGAAACTCAAGTCTTTAGGATGCAAGCTCTGTGTTCTATGAGGTACAGCATTCTTGTCTAAACATAACCTCGATAGGTTACAGAATTTTAACCACACTCAGAAAATTAGAAACCTAAAGAATTAACAACAGAGAAAAACAAAGAAAAACATCTAAAATTCTCAACACTAGTCATAAAATATAATTAAGAACATTTAAAAACATAAGAAGTGCTATCGTGTGCCAGAGCGATTGTCTATCAAGTTCATTGTCCTGTCTCCAAGAGTGACCTGTCTGGGTCACGAAGAAATACCCAGCAGATCCAAATAAAAAAGTCCATTTCATATTGCTCACAAGTGCTGATCCAAGGTCTATCTGGTTAATAATTGTTAATGAACCTGTGCTCCAGAAACTTGTCCAAACCTTTTTTATACCCAGCTCTGCAATTAACCTTGACAACATCCTCTGGGTACAAAATCCATAGCCTACGATGACTTTAGAATACGAAATCTGCCACTATTTATTTTCATGATGTATTCCCTAGCCTTGGTAGTCTTTGAAAGGGAAAGTAACCACTCCGTGCTTGCATGCGTAACCCCTGATGGGGCATATAAAATGAGAGAGTTCCTGGAGCACGCGTAACCCCTGATGGGGCACATAAAATGAGAGAGTTCCTGGAGCACGCGTAACCCCTGATGGGGCACATAAAATGAGAGAGTTCCTGGAGCACGCGTAACCCCTGATGGGGCACATAAAATGAGAGAGTTCCTGGAGCACGCGTAACCCTGATGGGGCACATAAAATGAGAGAGTTCCTGGAGCACGCGTAACCCCTGATGGGGCACATAAAATGAGAGAGTTCCTGGAGCACGCGTAACCCCTGATGGGGCACATAAAATGAGAGAGTTCCTGGAGCACGCGTAACCCCTGATGGGGCACATAAAATGAGAGAGTTCCTGGAGCACGCGTAACCCCTGATGGGGCACATAAAATGAGAGAGTTCCTGGAGCACGCGTAACCCCTGATGGGGAACATAAAAAGAGAGAGTTCCTGGAGCATGCATAATAGGGATGTGAATCGTTTTTGAACGATTAAAATTATCGTCAGATAATTTTAAAATCGTTCAAAATCGTTAGAGTGCACGATACAATACAAATGCCCCCTATTTATCATCAGGGGCATTTGTATTGTATCCTTAAATAGGGCGCGAGAAAGCCGGCACACCAAAAAAACCCTAAAACCCACCCCGAACCTTTAAAACAAATCCCCCCCCCTCCCGAACCCCCCCCCCCAAATGTTTTAAATTACCTGGGGTCCAGTGGGGGGGTCCCGACGCAATCTCCCTCTCTCTCTGGCCACGGCTGCGTTGAGAAATGGCGCCGGTGGCCCTTTGCCCTTATCATGTGACAGGGCAAAGGTAGCGCCGGCGCCATTTTGGTTCCTGGCTCCCGACGTCACGCGTGCAGGAGATCGCCCCCGGACCCCCGCTGGACCCCCAGGGACTTTTGGCCAGCTTGGGGGGGGGCCTCCTGACCCCCACAAGACTTGCCAAAAGTCCAGCGGGGGTCTGGGAGCGACCTCCTGCCCGCGGGCCGTATTGCCAATCTTCAAAATGGCGCCGGCGCTACCTTTGCCCTCACTATGTCATGCCCGCAAAGAGTCCTCAGGCCGGTAGGCGGATGAAGCTGAATCAGAAGAATGGTCTTCACCCTGGAAGCCCGAATCCCCCCAGGAGGAGCCCTTGAAGATCCGAGCCACTGGGACTTAGGCGGCTGCAGAAGGTTTCACCCTGGAAGCCCGAGGTTCCCTCGGAAGGAGCACGTGGGAACCTGGGCCGCTGGGACTTAGGAGAACGGTCCGAAGTTGAGGCTGGCGGAAGGCAAGAAAGGTCAGGAGCAAAGCAGAGAGAGTCGTACCGGAGTGTACCGGAGTGTACCGGAGTCGTACCGGAGTGTACCGGAGAGTCAAGCAGGAAGGATCCAGAACTGGAACTGAAGCCTAGGATCCGGAGCGAGAGCTGGAACTGCGGACAAGGATCCGGAGCGAGAGCTGGAACTGCGGACAAGGATCTGGAGCGAGAGCTGGAGTTGAAGACAAGGTCAAAACACCGGCAAAGTGCATTCAGGAGCACACAGCAACAGGGAAGGCAAGCAATCTTGTTGCAAGGCACCAGATACAGGCAGACGCCAGCTTTAAATATCTGCCGGCGTCTGACATCACAGGAGGGCCAGCCCGCAGTCTGGCGGGAAACGGCCTTTAAATTGCTCCCCCTCGCGCGTGCCTAGGAGGGGAGGAGCCAGGATTGGAGTCTCGGCGGCGTCTCCCTTGTGGAGACGCCGCCGCGCAGACCATGCTGGCCTCGGTGGAAGTCGCCCCGAAGCTGAGCCCTGAAGTGAACCCAGCGTCTGCCAGCCAGGTAAGGTCACGGTTGCAAACGCTGCGACCGGGACCGCAACAGAGCTAGCAAATACTGTAGGCTTAAATATCCAAGCAGCGTGATGTCATATCAGGGGGACGCCCCTGAGGTTCGCGCCAACGTGGAAATAAAGATGAGGACGGCGTGCGAGCGCGCGCCCTAACGTACCTTGGAGGAGCATGGCAAGAAACAGCACCAAAGCCGGTCCAGGGACGCCGGAGAGGACGGCAAACAGACGCCATGGCAGCCAGTAGTCCGAGATGAGCGGGAGGAGCCGCAAATAGTGAGAGGTAAGCAGGGCGAAGCCGTCGAAGGCCAATGGTCGCAACAAATTAGGGATGTGAATCGTTTTAGGACGATTAAAATTATCGTCCGATAATTTTAATATCGTCTTAAACCGTTATGGAACACAATACAATACAGATTCTAACGATTTATCGTTATAAATCGTTAGAATCGTGAGCCGGCACACTAAAACCCCCTAAAACCCACCCCGACCCTTTAAATTAAATCCCCCCCCCTCCCGAACCCCCCCCCCCCAATAACTTAAATAACCTGCGGGTCCAGCGGCGGTCCGGAACGGCAGCGGTCCGGAACGGGCTCCTGCTCCTGAATCTTGTCGTCTTCAGCCGGCGCCATTTTCCAACATGGCGCCGAAAAATGGCGGCGGCCATAGACGAAAAAGATTGGACGGCAGGAGGTCCTTCCGGACCCCCGCTGGACTTTTGGCAAGTCTCGTGGGGGTCAGGAGGCCCCCCACAAGCTGGCCAAAAGTTCCTGGAGGTCCAGCGGGGGTCAGGGAGCGATTTCCCGCCGCGAATCGTTTTCGTACGGAAAATGGCGCCGGCAGGAGATCGACTGCAGGAGGTCGTTCAGCGAGGGTTCCGGCGCCTCGCTGAACGACCTCCTGCAGTCGATCTCCTGCCGGCGCCATTTTCCGTACGAAAACGATTCGCGGCAGGAAATCGCTCCCTGACCCCCGCTGGACCTCCAGGAACTTTTGGCCAGCTTGTGGGGGGCCTCCTGACCCCCACGAGACTTGCCAAAAGTCCAGCGGGGGTCCGGAAGGACCTCCTGCCGTCCAATCTTTTTCGTCTATGGCCGCCGCCATTTTTCGGCGCCATTTTGGAAAATGGCGCCGGCTGAAGACGACAAGATTCAGGAGCAGGAGCCCGTTCCGGACCGCTGCCGTTCCGGACCGCCGCTGGACCCGCAGGTTATTTAAGTTATTCGGGAGGGTGGGGGATTTAATTTAAAGGGTCGGGGGTGGGTTTTAGGGGGTTTTAATGTGCCGGTTTTTCGATTTTTCGATTTTTAACGATTTTTAACGATTTTTCACGATATTTTACCCCCCAAACGGCAACAATACGATTCCCTCCCCCTCCCAGCCGAAATCGATCGTTAAGACGATCGAGGACACGATTCACATCCCTACAACAAATAGTTTCCCCTCTTGTTGGTTCTTGTACAGCTGCTCCATGAAGAGTCATTTATTTCATCTAGGAACTTTACTTCTCTAAAAAGTCCTGATGTAACATTCACCCAAACAATACTGGGGTAATTGAGATCATCCCTTATTAATGTGCTGCTGATTTTGTTAGTGAGGTGAGGCAGAGTCAGACATTTGAGCAACTTGTAGGTCAAGGTCAGGATCTTGATTCTAGTACAACAGAACGATGGTAGCCAGTGTAGGCTTTTCAGAACTTGGGCGCGGTGGTCAAGCTTATGTGCTCTCGATATCAGACAGCAGCATTTTATAAAAGGGGTAGACAGTGGTTTGGGATGTATGGGATTCCAGAATACAATGCTTGATTGTGGGATGAGTGAAAAAAATACTTCCTACAATGTTTTAAATCTGCTGGTTTGCTAGTTTCATGGAGTATCCCTTAGTCCAAGTGTTGGATAACTGTACCCTATTTACCTGTTCTACCTCACTCATGATTCTATACATCTCAATCATGTTCCCTGTCAGTTGTCTCTTCTCCTAATCTGTTTAGTTTTTCTGCAAGATCCACCTAAAACACCTAGAATTTAGGTAGGGACAAAAGCAACTGACCATATAAAGTCAATCTCACATCAACTGTACTGTTTCCTATTTTAAAGCAGGATAAAATTCAAATCTCTTGGTTTTATCTTTAAGTGCATGAATCAACGGGCCCTGAATATCTCGATCAACTTCTTTTCTCCAATATTCCCACAAGAGAGCTCCAATCCTCACAAATAATCCTTCATTCCTCCCCTTCTCTGGCTTCTGCCAGATTAACTTGAACAAGCCTTAAGGCTTTCAGCTGCTAGGCCTAAATATCTCAAATCATGTTACCTTGCTTATCAGAAAACAGTTATCGCTTGGATGTTTGACCTGCCTTCCCTTAGATTCCTTAGTAGAAACAGGAGGATGAATTTCAAACAACTGTGCACACCCTCATATACACATGTATAGGGGTGCAAATATCTACTCACTCACTCCCAGCCCTCTAGAAACACCTTGAATATGCATGAGTACATAAATCTATCTCATGCATATTCATTAGGATATCCTGAAAACCCAACCAGATAGGAAGCAATGGGACAAGAGACAAGAGTACCAACGTTGACCTCCAGCAGAGCCAGCTGTCAGGACAAGCTAAGTGTGTGCACAACATGCCTTCACAAAAAAATGAACAACAGAGAGTGCACTTTTGATAGCCAACACCTAAAAGAAATAAAATTAAAATCAAGGGAAAAGAAGATAGAACGATGGTGACATAAAACTAGGACAAATACAGGGAAAAGAAGAAGAAAATAAGACATACAGACACATAAACATCATACTTACCTGGATACTGGGAAGACGCCGGAAATGAGGTTTCAGACCTCAACCACCTGAAACACCCAAGTTTGCACAAAGACTCAGTTCTGAAAAGAGAAAAATTTCAGTAGTGACAGAGTAAACATTTTAATGGTTACAAAATAGATGTTAGAGAAAGAAAGGATTCTTGTGAGTAGCATATCTGGCTTTTGAAGGTATTATAATCTATAAGAAAGTTATTTTTAAAATGTATATACTGCTAATTTCCAAAAAATGGTTGAAGGTGGTTTACAGTAATACACTCATAAAATCATGAGAAAAATGTAAACATTTTAGAAAACATCACATGAACACAATAAAATCAATTAAATGCTTTCGTAAAATAAAACGTCTTCAATGTTTTCCTAAAAAGTTTCAAATCCTTTTCCAATCGCAGCTCTAATGGCAATGCATCCCATGGTAGAAAACGCGCAATTTCAACAGCAGGGCCCACCATTTGGAATTCGCTGCCTCCGGAGCTTCGATAAGAACCATGTCTCCAAACATTCAAGAAACATCTTAAAACATGGCTCTTCAGACAAGCTTTTCCAGAGTCTCAAGAATATTCAGACACTGGTCAAAGGTCATAACAGAACATTAGGGAGACCCATGATTGTCCCCTACCTTCTTCAGCATGTTCCCCTTAGCTTGACTTAATGCCACCCGCACCTTCCCTCTTCCTCCTCTTCCCTCCCTTGTTCTACAGCCCGCTCCTCCTTTTTCTCTCTCCTCACCACCACCCGCTATCCTTTAGGGCCCCCGCTCATGCCCTATTTAATTCTCAGATTCATAGTGATACCCTCTTGATGCCCTATATCATACAACGCCTACACCACTATTTTGCGATTCATTTATCTTCGTTATTTGTCGACTTGCGACCTATTAGCTCAGTTTGCTGTTCTATTATACTTGTTACTTATATTTGTTTTATATTGTCATTTATATTTGTTATTTATATTTGCCGTTCTATTTATACCTGTTATCTATACTTGTTATTCGACGATTTGTTTTAATGTAATGCCATAACCGCGATTGTTCTGTTTCAATGGAAACCGATATTGATTGATATTTTTCAAGAATGTCGGTATAAAAAACTCTAAATAAATAAATAAATAAATAAATGAGGGAAAGCTCTACTGCAGGTTATTTGTAGCCTGGAGGAATCACCAACAAATCATCTGAGTTTGATCTTAGCTGCCTTACGGGAATGTATTTTTTAAATGTATTCACTAGAGACCTTGGATCTCCTAAATTTAACAACTTAAAAACGATGAGTAATACTTCATATTGACTACACCATTTTGCAGGCAACCAATGTAACTGGTACAAAACTGGACTAATATGGATAGTACGTTTGAGACCCTTTAAAATACGCGCTGCTGTATGTTGAATTATTTATTTATTTATTTAACATTTTTCTATACCGAACTTCATGACAAGCTTCATATCAGGCCGGTTTACATCAAACTTAGGGGTTAACTGAACATAACCATTCAACAATTAATTGTACTGCTCTTATACTCGTTTGAAGTAAACCAACAAAAAGACTGTTACAGTAATCTATTTGATTAAACAAGATTGCCTGTAAAACTGATCTAAAAAGACTCTCAGGCAAAAAATATTTTAGTGCCATCAGCATATTTAGCTTTAAAAAAGCCCTGCTGTAGAGCTGTGGCTGGGGGAACGCCTCGCACCACCCTGCCCAGCCATGACGTCTGCTAGGGCTTGGTTTGAGCAGGGCTAGGATCTCTCTGGCTGCAGTGGGCTCATCATTCCCATTGCTGGATGAAGTCTTCTAGAAGGGTCTGAGATGTGGTTAAGAGTTTTTGGTAGGGTAAGCAGGTTGCGTATATTTTTGCATGTAACTGAGGCCATGTTTCTGGGAGAGGGTTTGAATGCATGATAAAGGTAATCTCAAAGCTAGGAGTTTGTAGTTAGTAATAGGCAGGTGACCTAAGAATTTGGACAGCTTAAGAAAGTAGTCAGGACGACGTTTTGTAGAGCTGAGCAATTGATGTAGATGGAAGACGAGATAGGCCGAATGCTCTTTTTCTGCCATCATGTTTCTCTGTTTCTGTATTTTTTGTGTTACTTCTGAACTAACCCCCTACAAACTCAATTAAGTCCAGTCTTCTCCAGATTGCCTTACTGTTCTCTCATGATACAGGTGAACATGAAAAAGCTTTCTATATCTGTACCAATTCTGTAACAGTGAAAAAACTCCTTCCGAACACCAAATTTGGCAATTATCTCAGAATTAATGGGTTAGCACCTTCCTCATCTTATATCCCAATGTATTTATTATCTATAAACTATTGCACCTACTATGTAGCTCTACAGTCAGCCATAACAGACAGTCCCTGCTCCTTGGAGCTTACCATCTAGTTAAGATCCATACATATAATTCCTGAAGTCTATTATAGAAGACATTGTTAAAAGCAACAAGAGTAAGATTCAGAAGAGCTAGGGGTTAAGATTTTTAAAAGCAGCCTCAAAAAAAGGATGTGACTTGAATGTGGTGGAGAGAAGGCAGGATACAGCAGCTGAGGAAGGCTCTTCCAGGCATGCAGTGCAACAAGGTGGAAGCCGGGAATCGAGGAGCTGGCAGTGGGGGAGAAGGGCACAGATGAACAGAAATCACAACGAGGGGACAAGAGGATATAAAATGTTTGCACTCTGTGTGGAAGCCGATGGGGAGCCAGGGATTCAATTCTCATAAGTCATGCAGCCAAATCCATTCTAGTATCCTTAAAACCAGATCTATCTCTAGGTATATCTTGGGTTAGGGCTGATGCTGAATGTGAGTCAGCACCTTCTCTCTCCTTTTCAGATAGCACAGAAAACCAAACACTACCAGGGACTCATTAAGAAGCAGATGGATTATGAGAAGGCGTACAAGACAGGGAAATACACCATGCAGGGGGCAGCCACGACAGAGGAAGCCAGCCAGGGCTCAGGAGGCCAGGCGGGGCCTCGATCCAGGAGACGCCGAGACCTCAGTGACCAGAACATCCCCAGCCCAATTGAAAGTAACGTCCAAGCGTGCCTGGCGAAACTGAGCCCAGAGGAGCTGGACCTGGTGCGTGCACACACCCTGGGCACAGTCAGTAAGGCCTCCAGGTAAGTGACGGGCTGTGAAACAGCAGGGAGTCGTGGTTCGGTGCTACAAAGGGGCATCCTCTGTCACTATTGCAATGGACAATGAACCTATACCTAAGACACGAATTTGCCCCTCAAACATCTATCCAGAAAGACCCAAAGACAAATGTGTCAGAATTTTAACAATATTATATGTAACTCTTAAATGTTTACAATCCTGACTTATTTTAGGATTATGCCGCAGCAGTATTTCTGTGTTTTATTTTATTATTTGTGTTTATCTGTAATCCGCCAAAAGTGGATGTCCAGTGATTTGGCAGAAGAGAAATCTCTGAATAAAGGAAGAAGAAAGAAAGATAGAAAAGGAGGTGGAAGGCATTCTCCTGTCCATTCAGATTTTGTTAACTCCAAAAAGAAAGCAAAAACAGAAATTCACCTGCCAGGCCAGGGAAACTCTTCAGAAACCACTAACGGAGGCACAAAAATTCAACACTCATCACTACCCCCACATTGAGGCTTATTTAAAACAAACCACATAATTCATGACACATACACATCCTTAAGTTACACCAGTTTTTAGAGCAGATATTGAAATCTTCTGCCCCGTGTTCAGCAGCAGCCAAGAAAGCAAACAGAATGTTGGGAATTATTAGAAAGGGAATGGTGAATAAAACGGAAAATGTCATAATGCCTCTGATCACTCCATGGTGAGACCGCACCTTGAATACTGTGTACAATTCTGGTCGCCACATCTCAAAAAAGATATAATTGCGATGGAGAAGGTACAGAGAAGGGCAATCAAAATGATAAGGGGAATGGAACAGCTCCCCTATGAGGAAAGACTAAAGAGATTAGTGTTGCAGTTTGATGCTGCTGAAGAGATAGTGGACCCTTGGGCGGCCTACCTAGGGAGGCAGGGTAGGCCGGGGGGCGGAGCCACAAGCTGGAAGGGTTTACCCAGGAACCAGGGACCCCCCGGGAGGAGCCCGTAGGGTCCCGGGTTCTCGGGACTCGGAGCTGGTTACGGAATGTCCAGAGGCTGAGGTGGGCGTAGGCCGGGACCAGTGCAAGCAGAATGAATAGGAAGTCCAAGGTACCGGAAGGCAGGGGACCGACTGCACAGGACCAGGGCCGGCTGAAGGCAAGGGAGCGGGCGACTGCGGAGTCTGTAGCAACCGGAGTCTGGAGCAGGCTGTAGGCTGAAGCGGAGTCGGAGGCAAACTGGAGTCTGAGGCTGACTGCAGGCTGAAGCGGAGTCAGAAGCAGCAAACCGGAGTCTGAGGCTGGCAGCGAGCTGAAGCGGAGTCAGAAGCAAACCGGAGTCAGAAGCAGGCAACGTGGAAGTCAACTGGAATGCAACTGGCAGCAACTAAGAAGTTGTGAACCTTGTTGCAAGGCGTTGAGAGAGAGTCTGAACACCGGTTATATCGGGACTTGGGCGTGACGTCAGCAGCGCGGGCGGGGCCGGGCTTCCGGGAGCTGGACGCTCAAGAGGGATGCCTCGCCGCGCGAGACCGAAGGGAAGCAGGCCCGTAATGGCGGCCGCCACGTGGAGGGAGAAGCCCCCGGGGTCCGGAGCGGGCGGAATGGTGATCACTGAAGCGGAGGTAGGTGGGCCTGAGCCCTAACAGAAGGGAAGCAGTCGGGACCGCAACAGTACCCCCCCTTTACGGCCCCTCTTGAGAGGACCGGGTTTCTCCGGGTGGTCACGGTGGAACTGTTGCAATAGGGATTTGTCCAGGATGTTACGGCTGGGCTCCCAGGTGTCCTCGTCGCCGCAACCCTCCCATGCGAAAGTATTCCCATCTACGGTTATAGAATAACATCCAAGACCTCGCGTACCTGGTAAGTAGGATCATCATCGATGGTGGTAGGCGATGGATCCGGAGGTCTTCGGTGGTAGCGAGAGAGAACTACAGGTTTTGGCAGGGATATGTGGAAAACATTGTGGACTCGAAGAGAGGACGGCAACCTCAACCGATATGAGACTGAGCCCACTCTCTCGGCGATCCGGAATGGCCCACAGAACCTGGGTGCAAATCTTCGGAGGGAGGCGGAGACGAATGTTTTTTTGGTGCTGAGCCAAACCCGATCTCCTGGCTGATAGGTGGGAGCCGGTCGTCGGTGGCGATCAGCCGTCTGGCGGAAGAGGCTGAGCGATCAGTTTGTTCTGGATCTTCTGCCACAAGGTCTGTAGCTGTGAGCCGTTAACTGGCGGCTGGAGAGGCACTGGGAGTAGCAATGGGAAGTGGAGGTCTCAGCTGTTTCCGTATACTAGCTGGAAAGGTGAGAGCCCGGTGGCTGCGTGAGCTTGATTGTTATAGGCAAACTCGGCCCAGGGTAACAGTTCTGACCAGTTGTCTTGCTTCTCATTGGTGAAGGCTTGAAGGTAGGTTTTCAGAGACCGATTCATCCTTTCGGACTGCCCATTACTCTGCGGGTGGAAAGCCGTAGAGAAGCTGAGCTTCACTTTGAAGCATTTACAGAGAGCCCTCCAGTAACGTGCGACAAACTGTGGCCCACGGTCGGAAACTATGTCTTGCGGGAGGCCGTGTAGCCGGAAAATATGCTGGCGAAGAGGAGACTAGTTCGGGATGCAGAGGGTAACTTAGTCAATGGAACGCACCATCTTGGAGAAACGGTCGACGGTGACCCTAGATAACCGTTGACCGCGAGATGGAGGCGTCCACCATAAAGTCTGTAGCGAGATGGGTCCAGGGCTCTGTGGGAACTGGCAGAGGCTGTAGAAGCCGCAGGGGGTCGGGACTGGGCTTTTGACGAGCACAGGTGGGGCAGGAACTTACATAGACGCGAACATCCTGTCGTATGTTGGGCCACCAGTAAAACGATTAAGGAGTTCCAATGTTCTCTCTCGTCCTGCGTGTCCTCCAGTGAGAGAGTCATGAGCCCAGCGTAATGTCTTTAGCGATCTCGTCGGGAACCATGGTCCTATCTTGGGAGAGGACCGTCAGGGCGGACAGGCGAATCTTACTAGGGTCTAGAATGTAACTGTGGAGGTTCTGGGTCTTCCTCGGATATGGAGGTCCGTGAGAGAGCAGCTCGGAGATTCTTGGACGCCGGCCGGTACTGTAGGACAAAGTCAAAGCAACTAAAGAACATGGCCCAGCGGGCTTGGCGAGGGTTTAACCGTTGGCCTGGGACAAAAACTCTAAGTTTTTGTGATCCGTATATACGGTAGTTGTGTGTCTTGCGCCCTCGAGCCATTGTCTCCACTCTTCAAATGCGAGCTTGATTGCCAACAGCTCTTTGTCACCGATGGAATAATTTGCCTCGGGGAGAGAACTTCCTGGAGAAGTAGGAGCACTGCAATAGTTGTCCGGAATGGAGTGTTGACTGAGGACCGCCCCGACGGCTATGCTGGAGGCATCGACCTGACGATGAAGGTTTTGCCGGATCGGGATGACGGAGGCAGGTGTCCATGAGAATGCCTCTTTCAAGTCATTAAAGGCTGCGACCGCAGTCAGGCCATTCTTGGCATCGGCTCCCTTGCGAGTCAGGGCGTAAGGGGAGCGACCGATGCGAGTACTGTGGAATAAAATGTCTATAAAAGTTAGCGAAGCCCAGGAATTCTGAGGGCCTTGAGACCCCTGGGTTGAGGCCATCTAGTATGGTGGGTACTTTCTCGGGGTCCATCCGGAAGCCTGTGGAAGAAATGATATACCCAGGAAGGGCAGGGCCTCAGCTTCAAAAACACATTTTTCAAGCTTGGCGTAGAGGTGATTGTCTGGAGAGCCTGCAGAACTTGTGTGACGTGGTGGGGTGAGTATCCAGATCTCTGGAGAAGATGAGCACGTCATCAAGATAGACAATCACATGAAGTGGAGCATGTCGCGTAGGACCTCGTTCATGAGATTCTGGAAGACGGCCGGGTTGCAGAGTCCAAAGGGCATTACTAGGTACTCGTAATGCCCTCCCTGGTATTAAAGGCCATCTTCCACTCATCCCCGGGGCGAATACGGACGAGGTTATAGGCCCCTCGGAGGTCAGCTTGGTGAAGATGCGTGCTCCCTGAAGGCGATCCAAAAGCTGGGAATCAGGGGAAGCGGATAACGGTCCCGCTTGGTGATGGCATTCAAGCCACGATAGTCTATACATGGACGGAGGGAGCCGTCCTTCTTGGCTACAAAGAAGAAGCCGGCTCCAGCGGGAGAGCGAGAGGGGTGAATGAAGCCTTTGGCAAGGTTCTCAGTCACGTACTGAGACATGGCAGCAGTCTCTGGCAAAGACAAAGGATACACCCGGCCACGGGGAGGCGTGGTGCCGGTAGCAAGTCAATCGGGCAATCAAAAGGCCGGTGTTGTGGAAGAATTTCAGCCATCTCCTTGGAGAAGACGTCGGCGAACCGATATGGCTCGGCAGCAGGAGCGAGGAGCAGAGGTGCAAGGTTTTCAGTGGGCGGGAAGGCGTAAACAATGTTCAAAACAAAAGGGACTCCATGGGTTAGTTGAAGTATCCCATTGAATGTTGTAAACAATGAAACAAAAGGGACTCCATTGGGTTAGTTGAAAGGTATCCCATTGAATAGTGGGTGAGTGCTGTCGTAACACGGTAATCCAAGGACCAGAGGGTGCACAGCTCATTCCAAAACCAGCAGGGAGATTTCTTCCAAATGGAACAAGCCTGTCTGGAGAGCCAAAGGGGCCGTGGAGCAGGTGATGGTTCCAGGGAGGGAGCAGCGTACCCCGGATGGAGGAAATACGCAGCGGAGGAATCTTTCGTTGCGTGGGAAGAGACAGCTGGTTCACCAGATCGGCCACAATGAAATTTCCAGGCACAGAGTCAATGAATGCCCGGATCTGGAGTTCCCCACCGGGGGGTACTTAAGAGTCACTGGCAAAGTGCATAGAGGAGATGATCCAGTAGAGCCTAGGTGTAGCTCCTCGGTATAACCTAGGCACGGTCGTTTCCCGGACGTTCCTGGCAATTGGCAAAGGAATGCCCCTTGCCTCCGCAGTAGAGACAGAGGCCTGCAAGCGGCGCCTTCTCCTTCCTCTAGTTAGTGCGAGTGGAGATTGCCCAATTGAATGGGTTCTCCACTGTTGGCAGAGGCAGGAAGTCCCTTGGGTGCCGGGGTTCTAGTGGCAACTATATATCAACTAACCTTGTTGCCTTGTGTTATACTGCTGCAACCAACTGTTGAACAAGGAAACTGCTCATTCTGAGGATTTTTGTGCGGGTGCCGATCCTGAGGTTGCCTTGAATTCAGACTACCTCCCTGGAGCGGCTCCCGTGTTTTATTCTTTATTTGTTTATTCACGCCAATTTTTAATCAAAATTTTTTGCATTTTTGTCCATTACTCAATTTTCCATCGGTTTACCCGTTTGGCGGCCCGACCCTTTACTTATATCGCTTACAACCACTTTATGCAACTTTTTGCAGCTAGATACGGGTCTGTTCCGCCGGCCCGACACGGTCCATGTTTCGGCGTTTTGCCTGCTTCAGGGGCTGCGGGAACCGGAACGGAATCGAGTTTGCCTATGGACCTAAAAATACCACTATCGTTAAATCTTAAAAAGCCTCATCAATTACTATTTTAAAATATCAGTACCCCATTGTTTGAGCTATCAATATTACTTACTGTTTTACGGTCAACTCATTTACGTGAGACGCGCCTTCACTTCCAAATCCGGCATCTCTCTCTACTCAGCTGTTAATAAGCCCCTTGACGTCATACCGCGGGCCAATCATTCTGTCTCCCTACGATCCTTGATGTTAGCACCCTAGGTGTTCTACTGCCTGGGGAAGTGACGTCACCTATGAACGAAATTCACTGCATAGAAAACTATCTAGATTGCCTGGTCAGAGACGTGCGTTATCATTAGATTCTAAAAAGAGTTTTATGGATATTCCCACCGTACATCGATTTTATTCTTTTAGCGGCAAGTGACCGGTCTCTTGTTTATCTATCTGTTATGATGGTTGCTCGCTCTTAATATACTCAGATTCAATGTAATATGTATTCTAATTGTGGCCGGGGATGTAATTACTACCCTGATATAAATATGCTATCTAACTCTGTGTACAATACTTTTAATTGTCAACAAATAAACAAATGAAAAGTAACAATCATAGAGTTTAGAGGCAATAAACAAACAATTAAAAGTATTGTACACAGAGTTAGATAGCATATTTATATCAGGGTAGTAATTACATCCCCGGCCACAATTAGAGTACATATTACATTGAATCTGAGTATATTAAGAAGAGCGAGCAACCATCATAACAGATAGATAAACAAGAGACCGGTCACTTGCCGCTAAAAGAATAAAATCGATGTACGGTGGGAATATCCATAAAACTCTTTTTATCTAATGATAACGGCACGTCTCTGACCAGGCAATCTAGATAGTTTTCTATGCAGTGAATTTCGTTCATAGGTGACGTCACTTCCCCAGGCAGTAGAACACCCTAGGGTGCTAACATCAAGGATCGTAGGGAGACAGAATGATTGGCCCGCGGTATGACGTCAAGGGGCTTATTAACAGCTGAGTAGAGAGACGCCGGATTTGGAAGTGAAGGCGCGTCTCACGTAAATGAGTTGACCGTAAACAGTAAGTAATATTGATAGCTCAAACAATGGGGTACTGATATTTTAAAATAGTAATTGGTGAGGCTTTTATAAGATTTAACGATAGTGGTTTTTTAGGTCCACAGGCAAACTCGATTCCGTTCCGGTTCCCGCAGCCCCTGAAGCAGGCAAAACGCCGAAACATGGACCGTGTCGGGCCGGCGGAACAGACCCGTATCTAGCTGCAAAAGTTGCATATAAGTGGTTGTAAGCAATATAAGGTAAAGGGTCGGGCCGCCAAACGGGTAAACCGATGGAAAATTGAGTAATGGACAAAAATGCAAAAAATTTTGATTAAAAATTGGCGTGAATAAACAAATAAAGAATAAAACACGGGAGCCGCTCCAGGGAGGTAGTCTGAATTCAAGGCAACCTCAGGATCGGCACCCGCAAAAATCCTCAGAATGAGCAGTTTCCTTGTTCAACAGTTGGTTGCAGCGGGGTTCTAGTGGCAGCAGATGAGGGTGGTGGAGTTTTACGGTAGGAATGGGTCTCCTTATCCCGCTGCTGAAGGCGGCGATCCACCCTGCCAGCGATGTCAATTAAGTCGTTTAAGTCCTCCGGGAGGTCTCGGCCTGCTAACTCATCCTTGATGCGGCTGGCAAGCCCCTCCAGAAAGATTCCCCTAAGGCAATCATCCCGCCAGCCAACTTCCATGGCCAGTGTACGAAAGTCTATGGTGTAATCGGCCACCGAGCGTGTCCCTTGCCTGAGGTGCAAGAGCTCCGAGCCGCGGTGGTCTGGCGTGCAGGATCATCAAAAGCGAGGCGAAAGTTGGGACAAATTCCTGCAGATTCTGTAACAAGGGGTCCTGATGCTCCCACATGGGTGAAGCCCAGTCAAGGGCCTTACCATCCAGTAGCGAGAATATATACGCTACTTTAACTGCTTCTGAGGGAAACTGCGCAGGCAGAAGGGCAAAGCGCACGTAGCATTGATTCAAAAACCCATGACATGTCTTGATATCCCCGGCATACCCGGTTGGCGTGGGTAGTTGGGTCACAGATGCCGGACTGGGTACCGGAGCCGGAGGAGGGGCTGAAGGTGGGTCTGGAGGAGTGGCCTCCAGGCGGGAGACCAGCTGTTCCACGGTAGCAGCAAGTGTGTTGATACAGTGCTGTTGCTGCTGGAGGCGTTGTGCCATGCCCGGGATGGCCTGCAGGCTTGGGGCCTCCACCGAGTCCATGGCCTTGCAAACTGTTGCAGTTTGATGCTGCTGAAGCGATAGTGGGACCCTTGGGCCGGCCTTCCTAGGGAGGCAGGGTAGGCCGGGGGGAGGAGCCACAAGCTGGAAGGGTTTACCCAGGAACCAGGGACCCCCCAGGAGGAGCCCGAAGGGTCCCGGGTCCTCAGGACTCGGAGCTGGTTACGGAATGTCCAGAGGCTGAGGTGGGCGTAGGCCGGGACCAGTGCAAGCAGAATGAATAGGAAGTCCAAGGTACCCGAAGGCAGGGGACCGGCTGCAAGACCGGGGCCGGCTGAAGGCAAGGCAGCGGGCAACTGCAGTCTATAGCAACCGGAGTCTGGAGCAGGCTGTAGGCTGAAGCGGAAGTCGGAGGCAAACTGGAGTCTGAGGCAAACTGGAGTCTGAGGCTGGCTGCAGGCTGAAGCGGAGTCGGAACAAACCGGAGTCTGAAGCTGGCTGCAGGCTGAAGCGGAGTCGGAAGCAAACCGGAGTCTGAGGCTGGCTGCAGGCTGAAGCGGAATCGGAAGCAAACCTGAGTCAGAGACAGGCAGCGAGCAGAGGCGGAGTCAGAAGCAAACCAGGGTCAGAGGCAGGCAGCGAGCTGAGGCGGAGTCAGAAGCAAACCGGGGTCAGAGGCAGGCAGCGAGCTGAAGCGGAGTCAGAAGCAAACCAGAGTCTGAAGCAGGCAACGTGGAAGTCAACTGGAACGCAACTGGCAGCAACTAAGAAGTTGTGAACCTCGTTGCAAGGCGTTGAGAGCGAGTCTGAATGCTGGTTATATCGGGACTTGGGCGTGACGTCAGCAGCGCGGATGGGGCCGGGCTTCCGGGAGCTGGGCGCTAAAGACGGACGTCCTCGCGCGCGCGGCGAGACCGAAGGGAAGCAGGCCCGTAATGGCGGCCGCCACGTGGAGTGAGAGAAGCCCCCGGGGTCTGGAGCGGGCGGAATGCGGTGATCACTGAAGCGGAGGTAGGCGGGCCTGAGCCCTAACAGAAGGGAAGCGGTCGGGACCGCAACAATTAGGACTTTTCAGCTTGGAGAAGAGACGACTGAGGGGGGATATGATAGAGGTGTTTAAAATCATGAGAGGTCTAGAACGGGTAGATGTGAATCGGTTATTTACTCTTTCGGATAATAGAAAGTCTAGGGGGTACTCCATGAAGTTAGCATGTGGCACATTTATTTATTTATTTAGGATTTTTATATACCGACATTCTTACATTACATGTAAATCATACCGGTTTACATAGAACAAAAACAAGACAGCTGGAGAATAACTCCATAGTCTGATACAGTGAACATTTAAGACTAATTGTAGAAAAGTCTTTCACTGAACGCAAATTAAGCTCTGGAATTTGTTGCCGGAGGATGTGATTAGTGCAGTTAGTATAGCTGTGTTTAAAAAAGGATTGGATAAGTTCTTGGAGGAGAAGTCCATTACCTGCTATTAAGGTCACTTAGAGAATAGCCACTGCCATTAGCAATGGTAACATGGAATAGACTTAGTTTTGGGTACTTGCCAGGTTTTTATGGCCTGTATTGGTCACTGTTGGAAACAGGATGCTGGGCTTGATGGACCCTTGGTCTGTCCCAGAATGGCATGTTCTTATGTTATCATTTTGCTAATGACCCCTGCATAAAAGGACTGAGGTATTCTTTCCTCTCTCCCCATGCTCCATGAAGCCTGCCAGGCAGTAGTGTTCAGTCTGCAGTGTCTGAGAATTCCATCCCTCCGATGTCTGCCCTGAGACGGGCTGTGGAAAGAGCCCCACAGGAGAAACAGGCAGCACTGGAAGAGAGGCAGAAGAAAGGACTGGTTCTTAATGTGATGTCCGAACATCACTGGACAGCCCTCTCTACAGGATCAGGCACCATCTCCTCCAAGATCAGGTGACAGCCATCACTCACCATTTACTCATCCATTCCTCCACTTCATCCCCTCATTCTCTCATTATACGCTCCTCCATCTGTTCTTCCCCACTCATCCATTCCCTATCCATGCATTCATTCCTGTATCTACTCCCACATTCTCTATCCAATCGTCCCCCTTTAATCATCTACCAATTCCCCTTTACCCATCCGGTTCTCCACTTCATCCCCTCATTCTCCTATCATTATTTCTACGCTCCTCCATCTGTTCTTCCCCACTCATCCATTCCCCATCCATCCATCTATTCATTTCTACATCTAGTCCCACATTCTCTATCCAATCGTCCCATTTAATCATCTACCAATTCCCCTTTACCCATCCATCCATCCATCCATGCATTCATTTCTACATCTAGTCGCACATTCTCTATCCAATCATCCCATTTAATCATCTACCAATTCCCCTTTACCCATCCATCCATCCATCCATGCATTCATTTCTACATCTAGTCCACATTCTCTATCTAATCATCCATTTAATCATCTACCAATTCCCCTTTACCCATCCATCCATGCATTCATTTCTACATCTAGTCCCACATTCTCTATCCAATCGTCTCATTTAATCATCTACCAATTCCTCTTTACACATCCATCCATGCATTCATTTCTACATCTAGTCGCACATTCTCTATCCAATCATCCCATTTAATCATCTACCAATTCCCCTTTACCCATCCATCCATCCATCCATGCATTCATTTCTACATCTAGTCCCACATTCTCTATCCAATCGTCCCATTTAATCATCTACCAATTCCCCTTTACCCATCCGGTTCTCCATTCATCTTTTCATTCTTATTCACTCTGTTCCATCTACTTTTCATCCACTGACTCTCCATTCCTTTATTCTCTCTTTATCATGTTTCCATTCTCTCACCATCCCAGCATTCCCCATAATTTCCATAAACAAATCTGTTAATTACATTTTCTTCTATAATATTTTCATTCCATGACATCTGTTCTTTCATGCTTTCACTCCTCATCCACCCATGGATTCATTCCTTTATTTAGTCCCACATTCCTCATCCATTCATCCCTTGTTTCTCTGTTCATTCCCTTTCACTCCTCATCCACCCATGGATTCATTCCTTTTTTAGCCCCACATTCCTCAACCATTCATCCCTCGTTTCTCTGTTCATTCCCTTTCACTCCTCATCCACCCGTGGATTCATTCCTTTATTTACTCCCACATTCCTCATCCATTCATCCCTCGTTTCTCTGTTCTTTCCCTTTCACTCCTCATCCACCCGTGGATTCATTCCTTTATTTAGCCCCACATTCCTCATCCATTCATCCCTCGTTTCTCTGTTCATTCCTTTCACTCCTCATCCATCAGTGGATTCATTCCTTTATTTAGTCCCACATTCCTCATCCATTCATCCCTCATTTCTATTCATTCCATTTCATTCTTCATCCTTCCTCCACTGAGTCTCCATCCCTTCATTCGCTCTCCATCCCTGCATGCTCCACACATTCATTCCTCATTAATACATCAATTAATTCTCCATCTCATTCACTCCTAATCCAACCAGTTATGTCTTCATTCACCCACTCTCAGTCCCTAAATTCTCTCTATTTTTTCTCTATCATCCATCTATTCAGCCATCCCATGCAGGCATTCATTCACTACCCATCCAACTTTCCCTATTCATTCCACCATCTATCCATCCACTCTGTCATCCATGGCTCTGTCTTTCATACTCCATTCTTATTCATCTACAGCCCAGACATTCTTTCTCCATCCATTCATTCATCATCATCCATTGCTCTATCTGTCCATACTCCATCCCCATTCATCCACAACCCAGACATTCATTCTCCATGCATCTCTTCATTCACTATCATCCATTGCCTCTGTCTTTCATCCCTCTTATTCTCCCCACATCCAATTCCCATTTATCACTTCATGTATGGCAGAGTCTTTAATTGCCCATCCATTATCTTTCTCTTTGCCCATTCGCTTACTCTTCATTCCTCTTCCATCCACTCATTCATTCATTCACACTGCATTAATCCATTGTCCCTTCACATATTCACACCTTCTCATTCATCCCCTCACTCTGTCCTTCATTCATCTATTCTAAAATCCCTTCCTCATTCATTCACTACCCATCCATCCATGCATTCTCCTCATTCTTCTATGCCAGGTCCATATATATTTTCATTCCCATTATACTGAATAATTCATCTTTTCTTCCACTTCTTCATTCCGTCATTAGCAAAGTGATTAACCAAGCACCAACTGTAAAACAGCTGCATTAACAATCTATTTGAACTGGATTTCATCATTTCCTTCCAGAACACTTGTCTCTGAAGAACTCATAGGTGGGAACTGGGAGAAAGTCCTGAAACTGTCCCTGATAAGCACTCATCCAAGGGCCTCGGAGAGTCTGAGAGAGGATGCAGGTAATAACACTGACCCACACTCTGATATCTATAGATGTACACTGCTAGTGTGATATAGTCAAATCATCAGAGAGCCTCAGACAGGATGCAGGTAACACTGTCACACACTCTGATACTCTATAGATGTACACTGCTAGTGTGATATAGTAAAATCATCAGAGAGCCTCAGACAGGATGCAGGTAACACTGTCACACACTCTGATACTCTATAGATGTACACTGCTAGTGTGATATAGTCAAATCCTCAGAGAGCCTCAGACACCTTAACCAGGGTGGAACCAGGCTGCTGATGCTAACCTTTAAAAAGGGGAGCACGCAGCTTTTAAACAAGAACAAAGGGGAAAGTCAACAGTCACTCACCAGTGCATGGTTTGGAGGGAGGAATCTTCTAAAGATACTAATGAAATGGAGAGTTAGGACATCCCAACAGAGAGGTTTCAAGAAAAGCAAAAGTAGTCCATGTGCCTATAAAGAACCACTTGAGCTAAAAGATTCCAAATTATCCCTATCAACTGATAAATATATTGATAATATAAACAAAAACCCTACTTTGAAATGTCTGTATGCCAATGCCAGAAGTTTAAGAAGTAAGATGGGAGAGAGAGAGTGTATATCAGTGAATGATAAGAGACATAATTGGCATCATTATATCGCAATGGTAGGGAGGATAAACTTGGTGGGGATGTGGCGCTTTATTTCCAGGAGAGCATAGAGACTGAAAGGATAAAGCTCATACTAGAAACTAAATGCACAGTAGAATCTTTATAGGTAGAAATCCCATGTGTGTTGGGTAAGAGTATAGTTATAGGAGTATACTACCGTCCACCTGGCAAAAATAATCAGATGGACGATGAAATTCTAAGAGACATTAGGGAAGCTAACAGATTTGGCAGTGCAATAATAATGGGAGATTTCAATTACCCAAATATTGACTGGGTAAATGTAGCATCAGGACTTGCTAGAGACGTAAAGTTCCTGGAGATAATAAAGGACTGCTTCATGGAGCAATTGGTTCACGAACCAACGAGAGAAGGAGCTATTTTAGATCTAATTCTTAGTGGAATGCAGGATTTGGTGACAGGTAACAGTGATAGGGATACATAGCAATAGTGATCACATTTGACTTAGTAAGTGAAAGGGGGTAAATAAGTAAATCTACAGTTCTAGAACTAAACTTTCAAAAGGGAAACATCAATAAAAGGAGGAAAATAAAAAAATATTGAAACCTGCAGCTAGAAAGGTTAAGAGTGTACAAGAGGTCTGGACATTTAGAGGACTGTTTTAGAATCGCATTTAGAACATAATCCATACCTTTAAAAAGGTGGAAGGAAGGCCAAACGACTGCTAGCCTGGTTGTAAGGTCAAGTGAAAGTGACTATTTTAGCCAAAAATATTTCCTTCAAAAATTGGAAGAAGAATTCATCTGAAGAAAATAATAAAAAGTATAAGCACTGGCAAGTTAAATGAAAAACAAGATAAGACAGCTAAGAGAGATTAGAAAAGAAGCTGGCCATAGTTGTAATCTCATAATAAAACCTTTTTTTTTTAATTCTTTCTTTATTACAGTTTTTAACAATAAAACAAAACATATAAACAGTATTAAACAGTTTAGACCACCCTCTACCTCCCCATCCTCCCCCCCTGGCCCCCCAACAACACCACATACACCATATAGCTGAGCATAGCAACACATTGTCATAGAAATACCAGATCTGACCATGCAGTTTCCCGCTAGGTTTATCACCCAGTCTTTCCCGACTGTTTGTGTATTGTATCCAGTAACTGTAAGGATCAAATCCCGTTAGGAGTCTGTGAGTGACCACCAAAAACTTACTCCATACCATTGTATATATATCCTGCTTTGCCGTCGGTTGCGATTGCGCCGTCCAAAACTCGTGTTGTAAGAGCGTCACCAGACGTGCATGCCATTGCCCACCCAAGGGCCGATCCTCCGATATCCACTGCGACATGATCGTCTGCACTGCTATGATCAGCGCCTTGTCCAAGAAATGCTGGTCACACTCTGGCAGCTCCTTCAGGTCTCCTTGAGGTAATCGGAAGAGGCAAAGCCTTAAGTCCTTGGGAACCGGAGTGTTGAGTATCTTTTCCAGACTCAACAACACCTCTGTCCAGAAAGCCTCCAACTGAGGATACTCCCACAATCCATGAAGATATGTCCCTACTTCCGTTTTACATTTAAGACAAACTGCGGATTCACAAAGGCGGGCCGCAAATCTCTGAGCTTGGGAGATATGCATACAATGTAGGAGTTTAAAACCCCACTTCCTGAAGCAAACATTTTCCGATATTTTATTACTATTTACCAAAATTTCCTCAATATCCGATATGGCCAAATAAACAGTGGCTGTTCGAACCCATTTATTTTGAATTTCCATCTTTGCCTCATTAACAGGTATGTCTCGTAAGGCTTGAGACACGGTAGAGCAAGAGTGGCCTGACTTTTCCCTGGGCATAAAAATTGCGCGCAAAGGTTCCCACCTCGTTCCCATGGTATACGAACCTACAAGGCTATGAGCATAATGCCGTGCCTGCAAGTACGCAAAGAAATCTTGTGGTCGCACCCCATAAACATGTTTGAAATCTTGAAAAGACCACAAATTCCTGGATCCCGGCTCAAACAATTGATAAACATTTCGTATCCCCTTAGTCTCCCAATGTTTGAAAACAGCCCCCATCATACCACTTGGAAACATGGGATTGCCACATAACGGCATGTAAGGAGTTATAGGATTTTGTAAGCGGAGGATATGCGTACACAGAAATCTTCAGGCCTTCCGCCCTGACATTAATATCATATGTCCCGATAAGTGGCCGGGAGGTAAGTGCCCCCCAACTTGCATCAGGGATTCCGGCTTATAGGACTAAGCCATTCTAATAAAAAGGTACGAGGTGTGAATTTTCCCGTGCCATCCAGCCAGTCCTGGACATGGCGCAAAACACAAGCTCAATTATATGCTCTCCAATTCGGGCACGCCAACCCCCCTTGCCTACTGGGGAGCTGAAGTGTCTTTAGGGCTAATCTGGGTTTGCGTCCACCCCACAGGAATGTACGTATAACCCTGTTTATGCCTACAATGTCCGCCTTATTTAACCAGATAGGTAATTGTTGTAAAACATACAGCCATCTAGGCAATTCCAAACATTTTTAACAGCGCAATTCTGCCTTTCAAAGACAACGGAAGGGATTTCCACATTTGCAGTTTCTTAGTCATATTGTGTAATAGGGGACGAATATTCATCTCCTGAAGCTTCGTGACATCTCTAGTCAGCAGAATACCCAAATATCGCATAGTATTACCTGCCCACTTCAGTAGAAAATCCCAGGTCCAATTTTGGCGTACCGACATCCCCAGATCCATAGCCTCTGATTTGTCCACATTTATTTTCAACCCTGCAAAGGACCCAAACAGTCTCTGATGGGCTAGTACTCTTTCAAGGGAACCTTGCGGGGAAGTAAGGAACACCAAAAACATCATCTGCAAAAGCAGATACTTTAAATTCCTGCCTCCCCCAAATGAACACCTTAATCTGTGGATCAGCTTCTATTTTCCGTAAAAGCAGATCAATTGAGAGGATGTACAATAATGGTACAGAGGGCATCCTTGTCTGGCACCCCCGATATAATCTGAAATCTTCTGAAACCTGACCATTCGCCCGAATAGCAGATTTGGGAGCATGATAGAGCATCCTGATATTGTGAACTCTCTCTCCTTCAAACTGTATCTCCCCAGGACCGAGAACAGGTAATCCCAGGAAACCCTATCGAAGGCTTTTTCTGAATCAAAGCCCATTAGGATTGCTGGAGTCCCCTGTTTATGGCATTCCTCCATTGCTATAATCAATTTTGTGATATTTGTGCTGATTGCCTGACCTTTGACAAAGCCTACCTGATTATCTGTAATAAGGTCTGGAAAAACACCACTCATCCTGTCCGCCATTATTTTTGCAAATAAGTTGGCTTCAAAATTTAAAAGAGATATCGGTCGATAGGCCGCCGGGGAGGCCAAGTCCTTACCCGGCTTCTCAAGAACAGTGATAAATGCTCTCGTGGTCTCCTCTGGGAACTGCCCATGCCGTTGAGCCTCTCTATAAAAAAGAAGCAAGTCTTCAGTGGCCCGGGAAATTAGACATTTATAGTACTCGGCGCTAAAGACGTCCGGGCCTGGGGCTTTGTTCGCCTTACTTGCCATAATAGCGCTCCTTAATTCGTCCAATTGTATAGGCTTATTAAGAGAAGCTAGTTTTTGGGGTCTATTTTTGGTATGTGCAAATCACGGAAATAGTCCTCCTCTTGAGCTATACCCCCCCCCCCCCATCTGTCTTCAGAATAGAGCCTCTCATAAAAATCCCGGAACTCTGCACATATCTCCCTCCCAGTCGTTAATGGTGTCCCATCTCCCTTCCTAAGAAGAAGAAAATGCCATACTGGGTCAGACCAAGGGTCCATCAAGCCCAGCATCCTGTTCCAACAGTGGCCAATCCAGGCCATAAGAACCTGGCAAGTACCCAAAAACTAAGTCTATTCCATGTAACCATTGCTAATGGCAGTGGCTATTCTCTAAGTGAACTTAATAGCAGATAATGGACTTCTCCTCCAAGAATTTATCCAATCCTTTTTTAAACACAGCTATACTAACTGCACTAACCACATTCTCTGGCAACAAATTCCAGAGTTTAATTGTGCGTTGAGTAAAAAAGAACTTTCTCCGATTAGTTTTAAATGTGCCCCATGCTAACTTCATGGAGTGCCCCCTAGTCTTTCTACTATCCGAAAGAGTAAATAACCGATTCACATCTACCCGTTCTAGACCCTCTCATGATTTTAAACACCTCTATCATATCCCCCCTCAGTCGTCTCTTCTCCAAACTAAAAAGTCCTAACCTCTTTAGTCTTTCCTCATAGGGGAGTTGTTCCATTCCCCTTATCATTTTGGTAGCCCTTCTCTGTACCTTCTCCATCGCAATTATATCTTTTTTGAGATGCAGCGACCATCCTCAACTTGTCAATCACTGTACTCCCCCTGGCTAAACAAACCATATTTGCAAGAACCCTCCCAGACTTATTACCAAACCTAAAGAGTTTATGAGCACCCCGCTGCAGTCCCCTCTGTGCTCTCTCATGCAGTATCCCATTCAAAATACGCAAAATGTCATGATAATGCATTTGGGCCTGGGGAGATTGCACTTGCGCCATCTGTTGCCTGGCCTGTCTCAACTGTGTTTCCAAACGTACTATAGTACTAGCCATCGCCCTTGATTGTGCTATCATATAGGAGGTAATTTCTCCCCTCATTACTGCCTTGCTGGTTGCCCAGTACAACCACAGATCGTTCTTATGTTCCCTATTATTGTGCGCAAAATCATCCCATTTATTGATTAGAAAGTCCCGGAATTTAGAATCCCCTTGTAAATGGCCAGGGAATCTCCAAAGCCGATATGGAGTCTCCCCAAGTTCATCTCCAATTTCCACCCAGATAATTGCATGGTCTGAGATTTCTATAGGACCAATTTTAACCTGTCCTATCTGAGGCAATAGTGATGAAGAAACCAGCACATAGTCAATTCTGGATAACGTCGAGTGCGCCTTCAAAACATGAGTATAATCCCTCTCTGTCGGGTTAAGCGTCCGCCAAATATCCAACAAATGTAACTCAGCACAGAGGTATGAAATCCCTTTCCCCATCATATTAGGTGAGTTAGGTGCGGGCCGAGAGCGGTCTACACTGGGGTCCCCCACGCAATTAAAATCACCTAATAGAACCAGGGAGCCCCGAGATATGCCCAGTAATTGTCCCACCAGCCCCTGAAAGAAAGAGTGGGTATACACATTCGGCGCATATACATTGCAGATTGTTACCTCCCTGCCAGTCATCTTGCCAACTAGAATTAGAAACCGTCCTTGGGCATCAGATTCCTGTTTCAGTAATTCAAATTTAAGGCTCTTATGGATTAAGAGTACAACTCCGGCCTTACGTCCAATTGCCGTTTCAATTTAAGACTTTCAGCGGATGACAAATGAGTTTCTTGAAGGGCTGCTGTCCCCACTTTTTGTCTTTGTAATGCATTAAGTATCTTTTTCCGCTTAATAGGCGTATTTATTCCACCTACATTCCAGGAGATATATTGTGTATAACCTATCCTGTGGCCAATGCAGTCGTGTACCATTGGAGCCTTTTTTTTTATTTTAAGGGGATCGGTCTCCCAGCCTGGACCTCCCCCCCTCAAGTCCTAAGCTACTGTATCTATCCAATCGTTTACCCTAGTATGGTGTATGTCCCCCCTTTGAGTTCCCCCCATCCCTGTACCCCATCCCCCCCACAACTATAAACAGTATAATCAATCCTGCCCACATCGATGGGCTAGAGGTCCGTTTTACGATGCGACCAGGTGCTGGCCCACTGTATACAGAATTAACTACAGAACCCATAGTCATGACAACTTATCTTCATAGTTAGCTACAGAACATGGTTTATGCATTAACAATGTTACAACCCAAGAACCAGCATATTATCAGGTGCAGTCAGTATGTGAACAAAACTGAACATTACGAACTGGTGACTGCCAGAAGGTAGGTCCCCAGGGTCGTGCAAGACCCATACAAGTCCCATAACCTGGCTGAGGACTTCATCCACTTGGTAGTCAGTAACGCATGTGACCCTCGCCAGCCATAGGCATAGCTGACCTGGTACACTCCAGGGCAGATCACACAGCAGCCTCATGTTGTCATACCGGCCAAGGCGCATGTCCTCCCTGGAAACTCAACCTTCTATAAACGGGAAGCATGCCATTATCCAAAATGTCCGAACCGCTTCATAACATGATCCTCCCTCTCAGCCTACAAATCACTGCTCAGCAATCGGACCACACACTAATCAGCTTGCTGCACATCATCGCGCTATCTGGCAATAGCCGCTGTACTTGTAAATAGCCTTCCTCTCGCAGCAGTTCCAATGTCTGGGAGCTTGTCCCCATGCCTACTTATTGTTTCCAGGGGTTCCCAACCAGGCAGTAGCTTTCTCTGGGGAATCAAAGGTGCTCACCTTGCCATCTCGCCAGATTTTTAATAAAGCCAGATACTGGAGCGCAAATCTGATGTTCTTATTGTATAGGTCATTACAGGTAGCCGAAAACAATCGTCGCTTGGCTGCCACCGCAGCGGAAAAATCTTGAAATATCACTATTTTGTGATCTTTATACTTTAAGTCTCTTTTTTTCTGGTAAGCCGCAAGGATAGTAGCATGTTGCGCCCAATTCATGAAGCATGCTATCACTAGGCGGGGGCGCGTATCAGAGTCTCTCCGGAGGCCCAGCCTGTGAGCCCTTTCTATTGTAAGCCGGCCCTCTAAGGATTCCACACTTAAGGCCCCAGGAAGCCAGGATTCAAGAATAGCTTGTAACTCACCCTCCTGAATCTCCTCCGGCAGGCCCATGAATTTTAAATTATTTCTTCTAGCTCTATTTTCCAAGTCCTCTAGTTTGGCGTCTGTTGTGCTTGCTGCGGTCTCCAATGCAGTAATTTGCGCCACGAGGGCTTGCTGATCTTCCTCCACTGCCGCTATACGGCCCTCTGTAATATCAATCCTGTGACCGATATCAGTGAGCGATTCTTTAAGTGTGGCAAAGTTTTCAGCGATTCCAGTAAAATTGGGCTCCAACGCTTCTAAGACAGAAAAGGAATGGTGAATAAAACGGAAAATGTCATAATGCCTCTGTATCGCTCCATGGTGAGACCGCACCTTGAATACTGTGTACAATTCTGGTCGCCGCATCTCAAAAAAGATATAATTGCGATGGAGAAGGTACAGAGAAGGGCAACCAAAATGATAAGGGGAATGGAACAACTCCCCTATGAGGAAAGACTAAAGAGGTTAGGACTTTTCAGCTTGGAGAAAAGACGGCTGAGGGGGGATATGATAGAGATGTTTAAAATCATGAGAGGTCTAGAACGGATAGATGTGAATCGGTTATTTACTCTTTCGGATAGTAGAAAGACTAGGGGGCACTCCATGAAGTTAGCATGGGGCACATTTAAAACTAATCGGAGAAAGTTCTTTTTTACTCAACGCACAATTAAACTCTGGAATTTGTTGCCAGAGGATGTGGTTAGTGCAGTTAGTGTAGCTGTGTTTAAAAAAGGATTGGATAAGTTCTTGGAGAAGTCCATTACCTGCTATTAAGTTCACTTAGAGAATAGCCACTGCCATTAGCAATGGTAACATGGAATAGACTTAGTGTTTGGGTACTTGCCAGGTTCTTATGGCCTGGATTGGCCACTGTTGGAAACAGGATGCTGGGCTTGATAGACCCTTGGTCTGACCCAGTATGGCATTTTCTTATGTTCTTATGAGAGATCACCCGCCTCATCCAGACTCGCCATTTCCTGCTGCTTCCCGCCGTCCAGCATTTTCTGCTCAGCCCCTCCACTTTTAGGTTTTTCTTTTCTTTGCGGGGCATTTTTGCCGACATTCTGAGCAGTCTACAACTCGAATCGCTGACGTCCCAAGCTGCTCCGCTGCCTTTTAGTACCCCCCGCTATCGATTACGAGTGTTTTGACACCTCAAAAATTTAGCTTTTCGCGGGCCAGCACCCGGAGCTCTGAGAAGCGTGGCTTATCAGGCTATCGCATCACGTGACCTCCTCCTCGCATCACGTGACCCTCCTCCATAATAAAACCGTTTAAAAAATATTTCCAAATCAGGGACACTGCGAGGGAGTTGGATGGACCATTAGATTATTGTGGGTAAAAAGGGGCAGTTAGGAAATAATTCATTGCCACAGGATGTGGTTAGGGCAGTTAGTGAAAGTGGGTTTTAAAAAGGTTTGGATAATTCCTAGAGGAAAATCCATAAACTGCTATTAATCAATAAAGTATAGTAACTTGAGATCTATTTCATTTGTGGGTACTTGCCAGGTACTTGTGACTTGGATTGACCACTGTTGAAGACAGAATACTAAGTTTGATGGACCCTTGGTCTGTCCCAGTGTGGCATATCTGATATTCTTCTGTGCTTATGTAGATAAGTATACCAAAAAAAGTCCAGAAGAGTGCAAACGAGATAATATAAGAAATGTTGCATACAAAATCTAATACATGTCACATATGAAATGAGAAACCTTGAATTTAATAAGTGGGACCATCATATCATCTCACAGATGCTGAATTTAGTGTAATTTAAAATTCAGTATTTTCGCTGCTAATGGTCATAAATAATCATCGGTTCTTTGGTGACAATTCCTCTAACTCAATAAATTTTTAAATTTTTAAATGCTCATAAAAATAATATACTTCCCCGGAAAAATGCTCAGCAAGCCCAAGCCCATAGGGATAGTGCTGTCATTTCACCTTCTTTATACACACCTACCAGGTATGACGTCTATTCACGTATGAGGGTGTCAGAGTGGCCAAAAAATTAATTACATCAGAACAGTGCTGCCCTCCTGATTTCTTTGTTTAAAACATGCAGTGTCACTGTTTTCATGTGAAAAATCCACCTCTGCTCTTGTTGTAACAGCTTTTTGATGCGATCTCCAACTCTCTAATGAGGCGGTATAATTTCCAAAATGGTTCACTTAGTCTTCAAATGTATGGTTAAATTGCATAAAATTAGACACTAAGGGAGCTTCCATTTTACAAGTCTTAAGCAGCTCCTATGTTCAACAAGACATGTCCTAATCATACGTCTAGTCATGCCTATATATGCTTCATATTACATGGGCACACAATCAGACATACTACAAAGTTGGATTTGCAGGAAATTCCTGTTGGCAATTATTTGAGTCTGTGTCCAGCTGGAGAAAAAACCATGATCAAATTGAAGTCTCAAGGCACATGAAGTACAATCATGACAAACATCCAAGTCGATGGAAGTTGTTTGAGGTATATAATGACGAGTGCACAACCTGATCTTTAATGTTACAATCAATCACTAGAAAATGCAAATCTGGGGATAGATTGGAATACAGGGTGCACTTTCTGTAAAATAAACCAATATAAATTGTACTCTATACCTATGGGCTTGGACTTGCTGAGCACTTTTCCAGGGAAGTATATTTTTATGAGCATTAAAACATTTCAAAATTTATTGAGCTAAAAGGAAAAGGACCAATGATTATTTACGACTCTTAGCAGTAAAAATACTGAATTCTAAATTACATTACATTCAGCATCTGTGGAGTGTTATGATGGTCCAACTTTATTAAATTCAAGGTTTCTCATTTCATACTCCATTGTGAGACTATGTGATACTTATGTAGATAAGGCCATCGTGGAAAGATTAGATTCATTATTTGCTTCGGTGTTTACTAATGAGGATGTTGGAGAGATACCAGTTCCGGAGATGGTTTTCAAGGGTGAAGATTCAGATGAAATTAACTAAATCACGGTGAGCCTGGAAGATGTGGTAGGCCAAATTGACAAACTGAAGAGTAGCAAATTGCCCAGACCAGATGATAATACACCACAGGGTTCTGAAAGAATTCTAAAATTAAATTTCAAATCTGTTACTAGTAATTTGTAACCAGTCATTAAAATCATCCATTGTACCTGAAGACTGGAGGGTGGCCATTGTAACCCCAATGTTTAAAAGGGGCCTCAGAGGTGAAGCAGGAAACTATAGACCAGTGAGCCTGACTTCAGTGCCAGGAAAAATAGTGGAAACTATTCTAAAGAACAAAATCACAGAAAATGTATTTATTTCTCAATTTTTCTATATATAGTGAACTATTCAAGGTGGTTTACAATATATAGATAGATATGGTTTATTGGGACACAGTCAGCATGGATGTACCCAAGGGAAATGTTGCATCACCCAGGTCAGTCCAGACAAGTGGGTTTTGCATCCCTACCAGAAGATGGAGGCAGAGACCAAAACTTTGAGCAATATTATATAGCTGAGAGTGCCACCTGCAGTCCCCTCAGTATTTCTCTGTCTCCAGCAGATGGAGAGTGTAAATCAGCAGTTTGATAAAAAAAAAATAAAGAATTTGGCGTTAGCAGAAGGCCTGAGATTGGACTGAGGCTCCCTGAGGTGTTAGGTATCTTTGAGGACCATCCCTCAGGTGGAGCTGGGTGACCCCTGTCTTGACTGTAGCCCGCTGCTTCCGGAGGCCCTGAAAGCCAGGGGACTGGCTCCCTCATTGCCTCTGAGATATCCTCCATCAAGCCATCATCCTCGGACAGGGAAGTATTCCTGTTTGTTATTTTGAGTTTATATTAAGTTAAAAAAAAAATAGAGAGGAAGATTAGGTGAATCCAGGAGCTTCAGTCTCGGCTCAGCGGCGGAGGTATGTTCGGTGGTGGGAGCTATCAGTGCCACCAAGAGGGAGTGAGTTAGGACCCTGCCCTTTTTCCTGCCACCAGGAGATCCTGTGTTTGGAGGAGGTTTGCCGCATGCACTTCAGACTGGTGTGGCCACGTGGCTCGGCATGCAGACCACGTGTGCAGCCTGTTCTTGTTGGTCGGTGCACGCAGGCTATTTTTTCCCCTTAGCGCTGACGTTTGTGCCGAGTGGGGAATGGTGCCGAAATTGCACATGGCAGTGTACAGAGCTGGCGGCCTCTGGTCTGGGAGGCTCAATGCATGTGCCCTCTGTACAGGCTGTGTGCAGGCACAACTATTGATAAAAGAGCCCCCCAGGTCATTGGGGGCCATGGCTGCAGGCCCAGGGGGATCGAATTTGGTAGCCAGGCCTGCAGATGATCGAGGTCAAAGGCCCGTGTCCTCCAGGGAGTCCAGGGATACCCCTCCTCCTTTTTCGCCTGTGGATCAGGCTGCTGCAGAGGATCCAGATAAGGGAGGGGAGTCTGAGGAAAAGTCTCCACGGTCAGGGTGCTGAGGATCTAGAGGAGTTTTCTTCGGCATTTGTCCTGCTCCTGCATAAGGGCCCTTCTAATGGGAAAGGGAACATGGGGGAAGCATCTCAGAGACAGACAGCCATGTTGCTCTGCTAAGAGACTGAAGGTTGTGTCTTCAGGAGGCTCTGGGATTCTTTTGAGACGTCTGGGTCTCAATCACGCAGGAACCGAGAGCAATCCCAGGGATTTGGACAACTAATGACCCACAGTAGGATCCTGCAAGTCCTCATGGAGCGGACCCAGATGTAGACGCAGATGTGGACCTGCATGCAATCCTGATGTGAATAAGGATGACCCTGATATGGATGAGATGCCCGAGACAGAGGGAATGACCCCGGGGTAGTCTGCCTTTGAAGAAGGAGGAGTTGCATGCCCTCATTCCCCAGGTTTTAGAGGAGCTAGGGGTTAAGGTTGCTCTGGAGGAGTCAGATAATGAAGAGGTGAATCTCTGGATGGTCTGTGTGGTCCCTTTAGTGCCTTCCCACTGCCTAAGAAAATGCGAAAGCTTGTAAACCGAGAATGGGACTTCCCAGAGGTGGTCTTGAAAGTCGGTAGGGCAATGGTAAAGCTCTACCTGAGGATGGAAGAGAACCTGAATCTCTTAAGGGTTCCAAAAGTGGATGCATCTGTGTCTGCTATTACCGAAAAGACAACAATTCCAGTGGTGGGTTCAGCCACTCTAAAGGATGTTCAGGGCCGTAAATTGGCGATTCAGTTAAAACGGATGTTTGAAGTTTCTGCCTTAAGCCTGAAGGTGGTGATTTGTGGCAGTATGATGCAGAGGGCCTGTTTGTGCTGGGTTCAGAAAGCTCAGGAGCAGGCCTCAGCTGGGGAGTTCAGCGCTATGCAGTCTGCGTGGCTGGAAGCTGGAGTGGCTTATGTGGCAGATACACTGTATGACTTGGTGCATACTTTGGCCAGGAGCATGGTGTCGGCGGTGGCAGTGCACAGACAAATATGGTTGCACAATTGGTTGGATGATGTGGTTCAAGTCTCAGTTGTGTAATCGCCCCTTTAAAGGGAAGCTCTTGTTTGGGGAGGATTTGGATCAGTTGATGAAGACTTTAGGAATAAGTTGCCTGAAGATAAGAGGAACGACAAGAAGGTTTTCCCTCCCCGGTCCCATTTTCAGGATATGTGATGGTTTCGTTTAGGAAAGAGTTCTTTAGGTTCAGGGCCAAAGCAGTCTTTGGGTAGACAGCAGCCCCTTCGTCAGGGGACCGGAGGAGGAAAGTCAGCAAAATGAAGCCAAGTTGTCTTGATTTTATCAGGAATGGGCCAAGATTACCACAGATCATTGGGTTCTGGAGGTGGTAAGAGATGGCTATGCATTAGAATTTGCATGCCCTGTCAAGAACGCTTTTCTAGAGTCTCACTGCTCATCTCGAAGCAAACAGGAATCAATAGAGGGGACTCTACAGAGATAACAAAAGTTAGAAGCCATAGTTCCAGTTCTGTTGTCCGAGCAGGGACAGGGTAGGTACTCCATTTATTTTGTGATTTTCAAAAAGGAGAGCACCTTCCAGCCCAGTTTAGATTTCCAAAAGGTGAATGTAACTTTACGGGTTCCACATTTTTGAATGGAGATGTTGCACACAGTTATAGCAGCTGTCTGCAGAGCAGAGTTCTTGGTATTGATGGACCTGATGGAGGCCTACCTCCATATTCTCATTCAAAGAGACCATCATAGGTTTCTATGGTTCATGGTGCTGGGTCAGCATTTTAAGTTCCTGGATCTTCCCTTCGGATAGGCCATTGCATCATGAACCTTCACAAAAATGATGGTCATGGTGGCGGCAGTCTTGAGGTGAGAGGGGATTTTGGTTCATCTATATCTGGACGATTGGCTCATTCAAGCAAATACGGAGGAGAAGTGCAGTCGATCCATTCAGTGAGTGAATAACATATTGAGTTCTCTGGGTTGGGTGCTTTATGCAGCAAAGAGTTATCTGGTGCTGATCCAGTCACTGGAGCATCTGAGAGTGTGATTCAACATCCAGAAAGGTAGGGTCCTGCCCACAGACAGAGTGTCGAAGTGACAGGTGCAGGTGACATGCCTACTCTATCTGCCAGTGCAAAATGTCAGGATTATTTGCAGGTCCTGGGCTTCATGGTTTCCATGTTGGATTTGGTTCTGTGGGCCTTTGCTCACATGTGACCTTTGCAAAATGCACTTTTGTCCAGATGGAATCCATTGTCAGAGGAATATCTCCTACCTTTACCTCTTCTAGGAGAATCCAGGTCCAGTCTCTCATGGTGGCTCTCCCACCACAACTTGGAGAAGGGAGTGGATCTGGAGGCCCCAGATTGGGTAGCAGTGACCACAGATGCCAGCCTCAAGGGTTTGGGAGTGGTGTGTCAGGGATGGTCTGCCCAAGGTCTTTGGTCAACAGCGGAGGTGGCCTGGCCCATCAATCTCCTGGAGACAAGGGCAGTTTGCACAGCCCTGGAGGCATTTATACCATGGGTTAAAGGGCGTATAGTGAGAATCTTCTTGGACAATGCAATGACGGTGGCGTACATCAATCATCAAGGGGGGATGAAGAGTCACAGGGTGGCTCTGGAGGTTCAGCATATAGTTGTTTGGGCGGATCACCACCTTGAGCAGCATCTCAAGTTGTGGGAGTGGGCAATGTTCAAGCGGACTTCCTCAGCAGACAGCAGCTAGACCTGGGGGATTAGGAGTTATCCCCAGAGGCCTGGGATTGTGTGTGTGCCAGACGGGGCATTCCTCAGTTGTATCTCATGGCAACGAGGGCCAACTTGAAGGTGGCAAGATTTTTCAGTTGCAGAAAAGAAGCCAGGGTGGAGGGGCAGGAGGCTCTAGTGTTGTGTTCCATGGCTGCGGACGGCCGTGGCCATGGCCCCCTTCCTGAACCCCGATGGCGGGCCACTGCGGCAGCGTCAGGGAAAGCTGCAGGAGTCTGGTGCCCGTCTTTCCCGTGCATCGGCGCGGGTCTCCAGGGAGGCTCTTTATGTCAGAAACAACATCCAAGCAACTGAGCTACAAGGAAGCTCAGTTGCTTGGAAGAAGCTCTATGGGTCGACCTAAAAAAAGATGACGGAGCGTCCATTTATATTGGAGTGGTTTACAGGCCTCCAAACCAAAAGGAAGAGCTGGACAGAGATCTGGTTGAAGACATCCATAAGATAGGTAAGAAGGGAGAAGTGGTGATCGTGGGTGACTTTAATATGCCAGATGTAGACTGGAAAATCCCATCTGCAGAAACTAAAAATAGTAGAGCGATAGTGGATGCCATGCAAGTATCAAGCTAGATATTTCACTTGGATGCAGCTCCATCACTGCTCTCTACATTAATGGTGGGGGTGGAAGGGGAATAGAACAAAGAGCTAAGAGAAACAGATAAGTATGAGAGAAAAAATGTGTGAAGCTTGCTGGGCAGACTGGCTGGGCCATTCGGTCTTCTTCTGCCGTCATTTCTATGTTTCTATGTTTCTTGAATATACTGAAGACTCTGTTGCATAGAAGCCATTACAGATATCTACAATTGTGAGTGTATCATCTTCTACTGGTTATGTATCCAGCATACCCTGTCTACTCACTACCAATAGTCTCTCTCTACAGCTCAAGCAACCCAGAGACCGCAATTCCAGTATCAAAGGGACTTCGGCCCTGCCGGGCACATCAGCTCACTACTGCCACCTCTGGTGGTTCTACTTCCTGTCTAATAAAGAACTATCTGTGTTTGTCTCCATACTCCAGCCAAGCCAGTGGTCCCTCTCAGGATATCCTTCTGGGGGCGCTGTCATCTGCCATCGGCCCTGGAGCAGGTGAGGCCGGGTCTCCTCACCTGCTCCAGGGCACCTCCTATATCAGTAACTTTAACTAGAAGAGTCAGAGAATCCCAGGCGCTTGTTCACTCCCCACCATACATGCAGTTCCTCCACAACATGGTGGTCCTCCATTCTCACTCAATATTTCTTCCAAAGGTATTCTTTGCTTTTCATAGCAATCAATTGATAGCATTATCTACCTTTTCTGCAAGCCCTTATGCACATGAAGGAGAAAAACACCCTTCATACCTTGGACTGTAAATGAGTACTAGCTTATTACAAAAAACAAACTCAGCCACATCTCCAGTCTTCTCAGCTCTTTGTATCATACAGTTCTAACAGACTAGGTGTGCCAGTTGCCAAGTGTACTTTATCCAACTGGATAGCTGAGCACATTCAACACTGCTACACCTTAGCAGGCCACTGTCTCTGTAAAATCTCATCAAGTGAGAGCTATGGCTGCTTCTGTTGCTCGTCTCTGAGAAGTCCCCTTTGAACACATCTGTAAAGCTGACACCTTTACATCCAAATTCTGTCTGAACAACCTCTCAAGGACTGACAGTAAATTTGGGTAGGTGGTTTTGCAAAATATGCTCTCGCAGTAGTCCATTCTCCACATTTGAGTCTGGGTCGCTTACTCAGTACACACTCTTCTGTAACTCCCAGCTTGGGACAACCCACAAATTAAGGTTAATTCAGCCTGCTTATCAATGGAAAAAGCAAGTTTTCTTACTCTAAAAGATAGTTTCCACAGATAGCAAAGTGAATTAGCCATGGAATGCCTGCTTTCTCCCTGAAGAGTTGACTACCTAGCTCTGTTATAGACTGAGGAGGCTCATGAGGCAATGCCCATGTGCGAACTCCTACACATGCTCAGTAGAACTCAAAGCTCTACTAGCTTGGAGAGATGAGTTTGTTGGATGCCTTTGGATGACATCAACCCCATGAAATGGCTAATTCATCCTATAATCTAGGGAAAACACTGTATATGGTAAGCAAACTTGCTTTATATGCACATCTATCAAAAGTGGATGAATCTCAGCTAGGCAGATTGAATGGACCATTTTGGTCTTTATCTGCTATCACTTACTGAGTTACTAAGAATGATGAAAGTTTGGAAGCCCCAGAAGAAACACAGGTATCCATGGGTTGGATTTGTGTAGCTAGCTGCAATGTTAATAACTAGCAGAG
Organism: Rhinatrema bivittatum; assembly: GCF_901001135.1. Lineage (NCBI taxonomy): Eukaryota > Metazoa > Chordata > Amphibia > Gymnophiona > Rhinatrematidae > Rhinatrema > Rhinatrema bivittatum. The sequence continues at coordinate 833,852,276 of NC_042615.1, forward strand.
CTAAGGGAAAAGTAGGCACCACATTAACGAGTCTGTATGGCAGGAGTCCTCATGCTGTGTCATTGATACTGATCCTTCTCCTTCCTCAGGACTGGAATCTGTCTCCACGTGGCGTTGGGATCCAAAAGGAATGTCTGAGCAAGGGATGAATGCTTACTACCAGATGGGATTCTATAAGCTGATGAATAAGTACCACGAGCTGGATGTCCTGGATGATGAGCAGCTCCAGTCCTTCTGCTCTTGGATCGAGAGAGAGGAGTACCTGAAGAAAGATGCTCCAGAGTACCGGGAGCTCTTGGAGCATATAAAGCGTGCATAAGGATAGGAAAGAGACCTCCGTGCAGATAGGAGAGGAGTTATTATATTAACACGTAGCTGAGAATGTTTCCTGTTCTGAATGATTGTACTGACACTTTACTGTAAATTCTACACTGATTTCTTTTTACTGTAAATGAAGTTTGACACTAATGTGTTGATTTAAAATGATGTCACACTAGGCTGGGGAGAGCATACTCAAGATGATTAGGGCGTGTTTGAGCGTTGCAAATCTCTGATCGGTCTGTCACATACGTAGCATGATATAAAAGATGATATAAAAGCCAGAAACATGCTTGGCCACATAGGTAGAGAAATGTGATCATGTGGTGGAAATGTTAGGAAGCACAACAAGAGGCATAGCCAGCAGAAGAAAGAGATGATAAACGCCTCTATACCTCATCCAGAATACTGGTTCCAATTTTGGAGGCCTTTCCTCAGAAAAGATGTAGCCAGATGTAGGCAGTCCAGAGAGAGGATCTATACCACAAGGCATATAAGATGAAATTTAAAGACATAGATATTTACACCCCAGAGAAGAGACAGAGTGAATATGTTAGATATATTAAAATAACTAAAATATATAAATACACAAGACAAAATCTCTTTGTGAAAAAATGTTCTAGAGCAGGAAATGACAGCATGAGGCATCAGGAAGGGAGATTCAGAAGTAACATCAGTTAATATTTCTTATGGAGATGGTGGTGGATGCATGGAGCTGGAGGAAACAGAAATAATAACAGAATTCAGAAAAGTCTGGGATAACCGAGGATCTTTGATTGGAAAAGAAATGAGGAGAGAGCCTGAGGGCAACTGGACTCTTTGGTATTGCACTGGTAAAGAAACCAGGAGGACTTCATTGGGCTAATGGTTCCTGTCTGCCATCATGTTCTGTGTTTCTGTGGAAACCCAAGCTCAGTGTGACTGGGACACTCCTGGATGTGAGAAACCCAAGCTAAAGGCAACTGGGACAGGCCTGAGTGGGAAGAAACCCCAAACCGAAAGTGAGAAACCAAAGCTCAGAGTGACTGGATTACTCCTGAGTATGAGAGACCTGAACTCAGTGTGACTGGGACAGGCCTGAGTGTGAAAAATATGAGCTCAGTGTGACTCGGACAATCCTGAGTGTGAGAAACCCAAGCTCAGTGTGACTCGGACAGTCCTGAGTGTGAGAAAACCAAGCTCAGTGTGACTGGGACAGGCCTGAGTGTGAGAAACCCAAACTCAGTGCGGCTGGGAAATTTCTGAATATAAGAAACCTGAGATCAGTGCAACTGGGACACTGCTGAATGTGAGAAAACCAAGCTCAGTGTGACTGGGACAGGCCTGAGTGTGAGAAACCCAAACTCAGTGCGGCTGGGAAATTTCTGAATATAAGAAACCTGAGATCAGTGCAACTGGGACACTGCTGAATGTGAGAAAACCAAGCTCAGTGTGACTGGATCAGGCCTGAGTGTGAGAAACCTGAACTCAGTGTGAGTGGATAATTCCTGTGTGTGAGAAACCTGATCTTAGTGTGACTGGGACACTCCTGAGTGTGAGAAACCTGGTCTTAGTGTGACTGGGACACTCCTGCCTTTGAGAAAACTGAGTTTAGTTTGACCGGGACAGGCCTAAGTGTGGGAAACCGAGATCAAGGTGAGTGGGACACTATGAGAAACCCAAACTCAGTGTGAGTGAGCCATGCCTGAGTGTGAGAAACATGAGCTGAATTTCACTGAAACATGGCAGAGTGTGAGAAATCCGAACTCAGTGTGATTGGGCTATACCCAAGTTTGAGAAACCCCAGCTCAGGGCAGTTCAGTTTATTCATTGCTTCTGTCTCTAAATATCTAACTTTTAATAATCTCTTTTGGTAATAATAATGGGTAAAGGTATCAAGGTAAATTTATAGAGTGATTCGCACAGTACATAATTTTTTAAATAAAAATTTTAGCATCAATTGAAGTAGTGTGTGCCTTTAATTATAGTTAGAGATGTACTACATTACTATTTGTATTTATACATAAATGTTTCCTGAAAAATCCCTGCATTCCTTATAAAAAAAAATAACAGATCCGCCTGATTCTGATTTTGTAGAATGACCTGTAGGGGTGGGGGAGATTCTGAATTACCGTTATCCGCATTCACCTCTCGTTAAAGAGGTAATGGTGGTGGAGCCGCTCAGCAACAGTGATCATAGTGCAATCAAATCTGACTTAATGACTGGAGGAAGGGCAATAAGTAAAACTACAACTCTAACTTTAAAGTTTCAAAGGGGAGACTTTGATAAAATGAGGAAAATAGAAAAAAGGTGCAGCTACAATGGTTAAAAATTTACATTAGGCATGGTCATTGTTTTAAAATACCATCTTGGAAGCCCAGTTCAGATGTATTCCACACATTAAGAAAGGTGGAAGGAAGGCCAAACGACTGCCAGTCTGGTTAAAGGTGAGGTGAAAGAGATTATTTTAGTCAAAAGAACTTCTTTCAAAAATTGGATAAAGGATCCAACTGAGAAAAACAGGAAAAAGCATAAGCATTGGCAAGTTAGATGGAAAACATTGATAAGATGTGCCAAAAAAGAAATGTGAAAAGAAGGTAGCCATAGAGACAAAAACTCATAATAAAAACTTTTAAAAATGTATCCAAAGCAGGAAGCTTGTGAAAGAGTTTTACCGTTAGGTGATCGAGGGGTTAAAGGGGCACTTAGGGATGGATAAGGCCATTGCGGAAAGATTAAATGAATTATTTTCTTTGGTGTTTACTGAAGAGGATGGTGGGGAGATACCCATTCCAGAAATATTCAATGATGACGGTTTGGAAATCACTAGGAAGCTGGAAGACGTAATAGAGCAGATTAACAAATTGAAGAGTAGCAAATTTCCCTGAACAGATACTATAAAATCCAGAGATCTGAAAAAACTAAAAAATAAAATTACAAATCTATTACTACTAATTTTTAACCTATCATTAACATTGGCCATTGTACCTGATGACTAGAGATTGACCAATGTAATCCTGAACTTTAAAAAGGGCTCTGGGGTGATCTGGGAAACTATAGATCGGTGAGCCTGACTTCAGTGCTGGGAAAAATCATGAAAACTATTCTAAAGAATAAAATCACAGAAAATAAAGAAAGATATGCTTTAATGGTACACAGCCAGCATGGATTACAGAAGGGAAATCTTGCCTCACCAAGTTGCATGTTTTTTAAGGAGTTAATAAACCTGTGGATAAAGGTGAAATGGTGGATATTTGGATTTTCAGAAGGCGTTTGATAAAGTTCCTCATGAGAGGCTTCTAGGAAAAGTAAAAAGTCATGGGATAGGAGGTGATGTCCTTTCGTGGATTGCAAACTGGCTAAAAGACAGGAAACAGAGAGTAGGATTAAATGGTCAATTTTCTCAGTGGAAAAGGGTAAACAGTGGAGTGCCTCAGGGATCTGTACTTGGACCGGTGCTTTTCAATATATATATATAAATGATCTGGAAAGGGGTATGACGAGTGAGGTTATCAAGAGGTCGATATTCAAAAGACATTTAGATGGAAAAGTTATCCATCTAAATGGCAAAACCTGCATATTAGAATTTAGCCGGATGTTGTGGGAGTGGGCGGGAGGCATTTCAGGGAGGAGTGGAGTTAGCCACATAAATTAACCTGCTAACTTTGATTTTTGGAGTTAGCTGTTTAATTTATGCGGCTAACTTTGGTCATGCCGCTGACTGTTGCATTTCGCAACTTGCGGGAGAACCCCACGAGCTGTGCCATTCCCCCTCGATGCTGGGCTTCTGCTGCTTGGCGGGATGCCACCCTGATCGTGGCCTCCCAGTGGTCCCCCATAGGCGCACAAACGCTCGACGGCCAGTTTTTGAAAGAACTTGCAGCGGGGAAAGGCTTGATGCCTGCTGATGACATCATCAACATGGAGCCTATTTAAGGGCTCCCCAGACACCCTTTCTTGCCTCAGCGACAGGTACTTGCTAGTGCATGTTGCTTCGGCCTTCCTGCTTATTCATGCCTCATCTGCCCATTCTGCTCCTGCTTTGCCTGATCTGTTCCTGTCTTCCCTCACCTGTTTTCTCCTTGGATGGATTCTAAGTTTTGACCATTGCCCGGACCTTACTATGCCCAACCGCTGCCTGCCTCAGACCTTGGCCTGACCCTGGATTCTGCTTTTCCGCCTATCAGAGACCCTCGCCTCCGTCCTGCTGGCCTGGCACCCAAAGGCTCAACCCGAGCAGAACAAGGGCTGGTATAGGTGAAGCCTCCACTTGTTTTTGCCTCACCTGGGTCCACCCACTGGCGATTAGAATGTGTAGGGCTCCTCCCTGCAGGTTGAGCCAATCTCACCCCAGTCCAAGGGTCCACCACCATAGCACTGACCTGACCTAAAATTAAATGGATAAACATATCTGGCTAGCTTTAAGATAGCTGGATACATTCAGCAGCAAGATGTGTCTAAGCACGGGTGGATAGGCTGAAGACCAGGGGCCCTGACCTCTGCTGAACTCAAATGTACTAGAAGAGACCCAACAATGCAATGCTAGTTTCTGGGGTAGCCCTACGGCCACTCGATGTTATGGTTAGAGGTGTTTAAGTGGATTCTCGGGATACTGTGGAGGTGACCACGCCCAGGGGGAGGAGCCCTGTGGGGAGCCACAGTACCAGGCTAGACTCAGGACGCACAAACACAAAGATTTATCTTTTATTAAACAGCTGATGAGTTCCACCAGAGGTGGCAATAGTGAGGTGATCCAGAGGTAGCAGTCCAGGGATCCTCAGCAGAGGGGACCCATCTCACTGAGATGGTATAGGGAAGTCTGGTTGCAGCTTCCCAGAGCAGCGGAGCTGTAGATGAGACAGACTGACAGAGTTAGATTACTCACTAGATGGTAGCTGTGTGGTGGCGATTCCAGCAGGCAAAAGTAGTTGGTTACAGGCACCGAGGAAGGGAGAGCAGGCCCTTGGGGAGCGAATACCTGATCCCAGTAAGGCACCTGAAAGAAAGTAAAGGGCCCCCGAGGAGCGGGTACTCAGGTTAGAGAATTACCCCGAAGGGCAGAGAGAGCTTCCAGCGGCAGCACGGAAGCGGCAGAGTAGCTCAGACCGGAGGCTTATCCAATCCTTGCTAACTCAATGAGCTAGCAAACAAGGGCAGGCTAAATACCCGGATGGCGTGACGTCACTCAAGGGGGACGCTCCCGAGTTTCACGCCATGACGTGGATAAAGACGTGGGTTGCGTGCACACGCACACCCTAGGAGGACCTTAGGACAGACATGGCGTGAGGCTTTGCCATCGCCGTTCTGGGGACGCCAGAAAGAGCGGCTTGCAGACGCGGCGGTGGCCATCTTCCCAAGGCTGGCGGGGAGAGCAGAGAGGAAGGTGAGGCACAAGGGTCGAAGCCGTCTGAGACCGACGGGCGCAACACTCGATAGCCTCTATGTGCCCTGTTAGGTAGCCTGAGTGGCTGAATATTGCCCCCTCAATTTGCAGATGAATCAGAATTTTTCTGAGTCGTTGAATCACAAGCAGATGATGAAATCTGCTGATTCTTGTACATTGTTATTATGTTATAGTTGTTGTATTTATTTATTGATTATTGATTTTTGTTATGCTTTTCAGTATTATCCACTCTTCCTGTTAATTGTATTCTTCTGTTACTTGTAAGGGCTCCGCCCAAAAGTTATTTGTTTTATGTAAACCGATACGATGTGCGAACGGCTATCGGTATAGAAGAGACTTTAAATAAATAAATACATAAATAAATAAATATTTCAGGAGGATTTTGTGAGACTAGAAGATTGGATTTCCAAATGGCAGATGAAATTGAATGTGGTCAAATGTAATATGATACACATAGGGAAAAGTATCCTGCATTGTAGATTCATGATGTTAGGTTCCATATTAGGGGTTGTATCCAAGGAAAAGGATTTGAAATGGAACATACTTGGAGATCCTCAGCTCAATGTGTGGCTGCAGAGGTCGAACAATCAAACAAAATGTTATAAATTGTTAGGAAGGGAATGGAGAATAAAACAGAAAGTGTCATAATGCCTCTGTATCTCTCCATGGTGAGACCGCACCTTGAATACTGTGTACAATTCTGGTCGCCGCATCTCAAAAAAGATATAATTGTGATGGAGAAGATACAGAGAAGGGCAACCAAAATGATAAAGGGGATGGAACAGCTCCCCTATGAGGAAAGGCTGAAGAGGTTAGGGCTGTTCAGCTTGGAGAAGAGACAGCTGAGGGGGGATATGATAGAGGTGTTTAAAATCATGAGAGGTCTAGAACGGTTAAATGTGAATCTGTTATTTACTCTTTTAAAAACATAAAGACTCCCTGAAGTTTTTAGGTAGCACATTTACAACAAATCATAGATAATTCTTTTTCACTCAACACAGTATTAAACTCTGGAATTCATTCTCAGAGGATGTGGTTAGGGAAGTTAGCTTAGCTGGGTTTAATTGTGAGTTGAATAAAAAAGAACTTTCTCCGATTAGTTTTAAATGTGCCCCATGCTAACTTCATGGAGTTACCCCTAGTCTTTCTACTATCCAAAAGAGTAAATAACCGATTCACATCTACCCGTTCTAGACCTCTCATGATTTTAAACACCTCTATCATATCCCCCCTCAGTCGTCTCTTCTCCAAGCTGAAAAGTCCTAACCTCTTTAGTCTTTCCTCATAGGGGAGTTGTTCCATTCCCCTTATCATTTTGGTAGCCCTTCTCTGTACCTTCTCCATCGCAATTATATCTTTTTTGAGATGCGGCGACCAGAATTGTACACAGTATTCAAGGTGCGGTCTCACCATGGAGCGATACAGAGGCATTATGACATTTTCCATTTTATTCACCATTCCCCTTCCTAATAATTCCCAACATTCTGTTTGCTTTTTTGACTGCCGCAGCACACTGAGCCGACAATTTCAATGTGTTATCCACTATGATGCCTAGATCTCTTTCTTGGGTGGTAGCACCTAGGAGGACTAGGGGGCACACCATGAAATTAGCAAGTAGCAGATTTAAGACTAATTAGAGAAAATTATGTTTCACTTAATGAACAATTAAACTCTGGAATTTGTTGCCAGAGGATGTGGTAAGTGCAGTTAGTGTAGCTGGGTTCAAAAAAGGTTTGGATAAGTTCTTGGAAGAGAAGTCCATTAACTGCTATTAATCAAGTTTACTTAGGGAATAGCCACTGCTATTAATTGCATCAGTAGCATGGGTTCTTCTTAGTTTTTGGGTACTTGCAAGGTTCTTGTGACCTGGTTTGGCCTCTGTTGGAAACAGGATGCTGGGCTTGATGGACCCTTGGTCTGACCCAGCCTGGCAATTTCTTATGTTCTTATCTTCTGATTAGGCCTAGTTGGGTCGATTGGTCTTTCATATCTCCTGGAGTTTTGAGTGATGTTTAGATCTTTTCTTAGCTTATTACAGATTTCTTCTCACCTTCTAATGGTCTGTATGTGATAGGATTTTTCCTTGTAATCCTGGGTTTATTGATGGGTGGAAGTGTTACCTTCCTCACAATCGGCAGAAGTTTAATAAAGTTGAATAATTTCCTGCGTATGTAATGTGCATTACTTTTTGTATCTGGACTTCTGATCTCTGAGATTCTTATTGGTAGGCCTGACTCTGCTGGCAACTGAAACATTTCCTGACACTTTTAAATTTTTTAAATAATTTAATCATGAGAAATATAGGAAGCTATCAAGCCATGACAAATGCAATCACCCATGCTGGTCCAGGGACAATGGAGAGGTCGTCAAACAGATATGGAGGCAGTCATCTTCCCAAATGCAGAGGAGAGCGGTAGAAGAGAGGTGAGGCAGAGAGGGCGCAGCCGTCTGCGACCGACGGACGCAATAGCCATTTGGATTAATAGTTTATAATAAATGGCCAGTCATAGAAATATTTTTACAATTGTGTAACCCAGTTATTGGTTTGTGGGTTGGAGATGTGAAGAAGTACAAACCTTATATAATGCCTTATTATCAATAAAATAATCTGAGAGAGAACTTCCTACAGGTGTCTTGCATGGCACTCTGTCACTCCTCTCCAAAAGGTATGCCTTGTTAAGATTTGTTTTCAACTGCTATATTTGTAGACCCTGGATTGTGGTAAGAGCTGACTCCGCCCGCAGGGAGGAGCCCTGTGGGGACACAGCATGATAGGCGTGGCCTCAGCTGAAACAGACACAATAGCAAAGAGACTTTATTCTACTGGAATGTTGAGGAAACCCACCAAGTGGGAAGAGAGACACAGTCCAGAGGAAAAGGTAGCTCAAAGATGATGTCCCCGGTGGTGGCCTGCGAGGCAGGGTACGCTGGGGAGTATGTCCTCAGATGGAACTTCTCTTTGTAGATCCTGTAGTGGCCCGCATGCGGGGTATGAGAGAATCTTAGGTGAAAGTTGAGAGAAGAGCTGGAGGTCAGTAGAGCTGTATAGGTGATGATGCTCACGCTGAAGGTTGCTGAGGCGAGTACGGTAGCGGCCTGAGGCATGGGGCACACTGGAGGTCCCATTAGACGAAGGTAGTGAATTCACAAGGCAAAACCAGGCAAAGCCCAGAGTAGAAGAAGAGACTCCAGGAAGGCCCTCCGAGGAGCGCATAGCTTGAATGTGACAAGGCCCCCGAAGAGCAGGCACCTAAGGCGTTTGAGTCTCTGGGTCAGAAACAGTGTAGCCAAGCCAACTGTCTCCGAAGGAGTGGAATTCAGCAGGAAGGAAGTCCTTGCTAACTCATAGGTTGCTCAGACCGGCTAGTTCAAATACATGCAGGCAGATGAGGTCATGCGGAGGGGACGCCCCAGAGGTTCCCGACATGACGTGTATAAAATGGGGGGCCTGGCATGCGCGTGTGCCTGCCCCAGGTAATCCCTGATTGAAGATAGCGGACGGAAGTGCCCACGCCATCCCAGAAATGCTGAGGAGAGCGGCATGCAGAGGTCGCCAGTTGTACGAGAATTACCGATAAAGGGAAAAAGTAGGTGAGCAACAGAAGTCGCAGCCGACTGCGACCGACGGGCGCAACAAGATTATTTATAGCATTTAAAAGAAAAGTTCTTTCGGCTCAGTTGTTAGTTCTAAGCATTTATTTGATGTGCATCACTCTCCTGGAGGAGGTGCTGATGTCAAGGACAGTGGCTGACTTCAAGAAAGCAAGGGATAAGCACAGAGGATCCCTAGTGGCAAGAGCATGGTAATAAAGGCACTGGCAATCTGCAGAGAGCGACGCTTTAACCCTGAACAGTAGTGATATGGCTACATTGTGCTTCCAGGAAGGCATGGGGTAACCAAGATAAATGTATCCCACTCTCTGTAAGATATCCATCTCTATTCAATAGTACAGGAGGCTGCACCACTGAATATCCCTCTAAAGTTACCCAGATAAATGTATCCCGCTCTCTGTAAGATATCCATCTCTATTCAATAGTACAGGAGGCTGCACCACTGAATATCCCTCTAAAGTTACCCAGATAAATGTATCCCGCTCTCTGTAAGATATCCATCTCTATTCAATAGTACAGGAGGCTGCATCACTGAATATCCCTCTGAAGTTACCCAGATAAATGTATCCCGCTCTCTGTAAGATATCCATCTCTAATCAATAGTACAGGAGGCTGCACCACTGAATATCCCTCTAAAGTTACCCAGATAAATGTATCCCGCTCTCTGTAAGATATCCATCTCTATTCAATAGTACAGGAGGCTGCACCACTGAATATCCCTCTAAAGTTACCCAGATAAATGTATCCCACTCTCTGTAAGATAGCCATCTCTATTCAATAGTACAGGAGGCTGCACCACTGAATATCCCTCTAAAGTTACCCAGATAAATGTATCCCGCTCTCTGTAAGATATCCATCTCTATTCAATAGTACAGGAGGCTGCACCACTGAATATCCCTCTAAAGTTACCCAGATAAATGTATCCCGCTCTCTGTAAGATATCCATCTCTATTCAATAGTACAGGAGGCTGCACCACTGAATATCCCTCTAAAGTTACCCAGATAAATGTATCCCGCTCTCTGTAAGATAGCCATCTCTATTCAATAGTACAGGAGGCTGCACCACTGAATATCCCTCTAAAGTTACCCAGATAAATGTATCCCGCTCTCTGTAAGATATCCATCTCTATTCAATAGTACAGGAGGCTGCACCACTGAATAACCCTCTAAAGTTACCCAGATAAATGTATCCCGCTCTCTGTAAGATATCCATCTCTATTCAATAGTACAGGAGGCTGCACCACTGAATATCCCTCTAAAGTTACCCAGATAAATGTATCCCGCTCTCTGTAAGATATCCATCTCTATTCAATAGTACAGGAGGCTGCACCACTGAATATCCCTCTAAAGTTACCCAGATAAATGTATCCCGCTCTCTGTAAGATATCCATCTCTATTCAATAGTACAGGAGGCTGCACCACTGAATATCCCTCTAAAGTTACCCAGATACATGTATCCCGCTCTCTGTAAGATATCCGTCTCTATTCAATAGTACAGGAGGCTGCACCACTGAATATCCCTCTAAAGTTACCCAGATAAATGTATCCCGCTCTCTGTAAGATAGCCATCTCTATTCAATAGTACAGGAGGCTGCATCACTGAATATCCCTCTGAAGTTACCCAGATAAATGTATCCCACTCTCTGTAAGATATCCATCTCTATTCAATAGTACAGGAGGCTGCACCACTGAATATCCCTCTAAAGTTACCCAGATAAATGTATCCCGCTCTCTGTAAGATATCCATCTCTATTCAATAGTACAGGAGGCTGCACCACTGAATATCCCTCTAAAGTTACCCAGATAAATGTATCCCGCTCTCTGTAAGATATCCATCTCTATTCAATAGTACAGGAGGTTGCACCACTGAATATCCCTCTAAAGTTACCCAGATAAATGTATCGTGCTCTCTGTAAGATATCCATCTCTATTCAATAGTACAGGAGGCTGCACCACTGAATATCCCTCTAAAGTTACCCAGATACATGTATCCCGCTCTCTGTAAGATATCCGTCTCTATTCAATAGTACAGGAGGCTGCACCACTGAATATCCCTCTAAAGTTACCCAGATAAATGTATCCCGCTCTCTGTAAGATAGCCATCTCTATTCAATAGTACAGGAGGCTGCATCACTGAATATCCCTCTGAAGTTACCCAGATAAATGTATCCCACTCTCTGTAAGATATCCATCTCTATTCAATAGTACAGGAGGCTGCACCACTGAATATCCCTCTAAAGTTACCCAGATAAATGTATCCCGCTCTCTGTAAGATATCCATCTCTATTCAATAGTACAGGAGGCTGCACCACTGAATATCCCTCTAAAGTTACCCAGATAAATGTATCGTGCTCTCTGTAAGATAGCCATCTCGATTCAATAGTACAGGAGGCTGCACCACTGAATATCCCTCTAAAGTTACCCAGATAAATGTATCCCGCTCTCTGTAAGATAGCCGTCTCGATTCAATAGTACAGGAGGCTGCATCACTGAATATCCCTCTAAAGTTACCCAGATAAATGTATCCCGCTCTCTGTAAGATATCCGTCTCTACTGAATAGTACAGGAGGCTGCACCACTGAATATCCCTCTAAAGTTACCCAGATAAATGTATCCCGCTCTCTGTAAGATATCCATCTCTATTCAATAGTACAGGAGGCTGCACCACTGAATATCCCTCTAAAGTTACCCAGATAAATGTATCCCGCTCTCTGTAAGATATCCATCTCTATTCAATAGTACAGGAGGCTGCACCACTGAATATCCCTCTAAAGTTACCCAGATAAATGTATCGTGCTCTCTGTAAGATATCCATCTCTATTCAATAGTACAGGAGGCTGCACCACTGAATATCCCTCTAAAGTTACCCAGATAAATGTATCCCGCTCTCTGTAAGATAGCCGTCTCGATTCAATAGTACAGGAGGCTGCACCACTGAATATCCCTCTAAAGTTACCCAGATAAATGTATCCCGCTCTCTGTAAGATATCCGTCTCTATTCAATAGTACAGGAGGCTGCACCACTGAATATCCCTCTAAAGTTACCCAGATAAATGTATCCCGCTCTCTGTAAGATATCCGTCTCTTTTGAATAGTACAGGAGGCTGCACCACTGAATATCCCTCTAAAGTTACCCAGATAAATGTATCCCGCTCTCTGTAAGATATCCATCTCTATTCAATAGTACAGGAGGCTGCACCACTGAATATCCCTCTAAAGTTACCCAGATAAATGTATCCCGCTCTCTGTGAGATATCTATCTCTATTCAATAGTACAGGAGGCTGCACCACTGAATATCCCTCTAATGTTACCCAGATAAATGTATCCCGCTCTCTGTAAGATATCCATCTCTATACAATAGTACAGGAGGCTGCACCACTGAATATCCCTCTAAAGTTACCCAGATAAATGTATCCCGCTCTCTGTAAGATATCCATCTCTATTCAATAGTACAGGAGGCTGCACCACTGAATATCCCTCTAAAGTTACCCAGATAAATGTATCCCGCTCTCTGTAAGATATCCATCTCTATTCAATAGTACAGGAGGCTGCACCACTGAATATCCCTCTAAAGTTACCCAGATAAATGTATCCCGCTCTCTGTAAGATATCCATCTCTATTCAATAGTACAGGAGGCTGCACCACTGAATATCCCTCTAAAGTTACCCAGATAAATGTATCCCGCTCTCTGTAAGATATCCATCTCTATTCAATAGTACAGGAGGCTGCACCACTGAATATCCCTCTAAAGTTACCCAGATAAATGTATCCCGCTCTCTGTAAGATATCCATCTCTATTCAATAGTACAGGAGGCTGCACCACTGAATATCCCTCTAAAGTTACCCAGATAAATGTATCCCGCTCTCTGTAAGATATCCATCTCTATTCAATAGTACAGGAGGCTGCACCACTGAATATCCCTCTAAAGTTACCCAGATAAATGTATCCCGCTCTCTGTAAGATATCCGTCTCTATTCAATAGTACAGGAGGCTGCACCACTGAATATCCCTCTAAAGTTACCCAGATAAATGTATCCCGCTCTCTGTAAGATAGCCATCTCTATTCAATAGTACAGGAGGCTGCATCACTGAATATCCCTCTGAAGTTACTCAGATAAATGTATCCCACTCTCTGTAAGATATCCATCTCTATTCAATAGTACAGGAGGCTGCACCACTGAATATCCCTCTAAAGTTACCCAGATAAATGTATCCCGCTCTCTGTAAGATATCCATCTCTATTCAATAGTACAGGAGGCTGCACCACTGAATATCCCTCTAAAGTTACCCAGATAAATGTATCCCGCTCTCTGTAAGATATCCATCTCTATTCAATAGTACAGGAGGCTGCACCACTGAATATCCCTCTAAAGTTACCCAGATAAATGTATCGTGCTCTCTGTAAGATATCCATCTCTATTCAATAGTACAGGAGGCTGCACCACTGAATATCCCTCTAAAGTTACCCAGATAAATGTATCCCGCTCTCTGTAAGATAGCCGTCTCGATTCAATAGTACAGGAGGCTGCACCACTGAATATCCCTCTAAAGTTACCCAGATAAATGTATCCCGCTCTCTGTAAGATATCCGTCTCTATTCAATAGTACAGGAGGCTGCACCACTGAATATCCCTCTAAAGTTACCCAGATAAATGTATCCCACTCTCTGTAAGATATCCGTCTCTTTTGAATAGTACAGGAGGCTGCACCACTGAATATCCCTCTAAAGTTACCCAGATAAATGTATCCCGCTCTCTGTAAGATAGCCATCTCTATTCAATAGTACAGGAGGCTGCACCACTGAATATCCCTCTAAAGTTACCCAGATAAATGTATCCCGCTCTCTGTAAGATAGCCGTCTCTATTCAATAGTACAGGAGGCTGCACCACTGAATATCCCTCTAAAGTTACCCAGATAAATGTATCCCGCTCTCTGTAAGATATCCATCTCTATTCAATAGTACAGGAGGCTGCATCGCTGAATATCCCTCTAAAGTTACCCAGATAAATGTATCCCGCTCTCTGTAAGATAGCCATCTCTATTCAATAGTACAGGAGGCTGCACCACTGAATATCCCTCTAAAGTTACCCAGATAAATGTATCGTGCTCTCTGTAAGATAGCCGTCTCTATTCAATAGTACAGGAGGCTGCACCACTGAATATCCCTCTAAAGTTACCCAGATAAATGTATCCCGCTCTCTGTAAGATAGCCGTCTCTATTCAATAGTACAGGAGGCTGCACCACTGAATATCCCTCTAAAGTTACCCAGATAAATGTATCCCGCTCTCTGTAAGATAGCCATCTCTATTCAATAGTACAGGAGGCTGCATCACTGAATATCCCTCTGAAGTTACTCAGATAAATGTATCCCACTCTCTGTAAGATATCCATCTCTATTCAATAGTACAGGAGGCTGCACCACTGAATATCCCTCTAAAGTTACCCAGATAAATGTATCCCGCTCTCTGTAAGATATCCATCTCTATTCAATAGTACAGGAGGCTGCACCACTGAATATCCCTCTAAAGTTACCCAGATAAATGTATCCCGCTCTCTGTAAGATATCCATCTCTATTCAATAGTACAGGAGGCTGCACCACTGAATATCCCTCTAAAGTTACCCAGATAAATGTATCGTGCTCTCTGTAAGATATCCATCTCTATTCAATAGTACAGGAGGCTGCACCACTGAATATCCCTCTAAAGTTACCCAGATAAATGTATCCCGCTCTCTGTAAGATAGCCGTCTCGATTCAATAGTACAGGAGGCTGCACCACTGAATATCCCTCTAAAGTTACCCAGATAAATGTATCCCACTCTCTGTAAGATATCCGTCTCTATTCAATAGTACAGGAGGCTGCACCACTGAATATCCCTCTAAAGTTACCCAGATAAATGTATCCCACTCTCTGTAAGATATCCGTCTCTTTTGAATAGTACAGGAGGCTGCACCACTGAATATCCCTCTAAAGTTACCCAGATAAATGTATCCCGCTCTCTGAAAGATAGCCATCTCTATTCAATAGTACAGGAGGCTGCACCACTGAATATCCCTCTAAAGTTACCCAGATAAATGTATCCCGCTCTCTGTAAGATAGCCGTCTCTATTCAATAGTACAGGAGGCTGCACCACTGAATATCCCTCTAAAGTTACCCAGATAAATGTATCCCGCTCTCTGTAAGATAGCCATCTCTATTCAATAGTACAGGAGGCTGCATCGCTGAATATCCCTCTAAAGTTACCCAGATAAATGTATCCCGCTCTCTGTAAGATAGCCATCTCTATTCAATAGTACAGGAGGCTGCACCACTGAATATCCCTCTAAAGTTACCCAGATAAATGTATCGTGCTCTCTGTAAGATAGCCGTCTCTATTCAATAGTACAGGAGGCTGCACCACTGAATATCCCTCTAAAGTTACCCAGATAAATGTATCCCGCTCTCTGTAAGATAGCCGTCTCTATTCAATAGTACAGGAGGCTGCACCACTGAATATCCCTCTAAAGTTAAGCAGAGAAATTAATCCAGGTCTCTTTGAAAACTGCAAAAGGATGTGTGGAGTCGAATTTCCCCTCTATCTCTGCCCCCGGATTCCTATAGGAGCCGGGTCTCATGACGGGCCAAGGGCTGTTCTGTAACTCTTGTTTATTTGCTTAAAAGTATGAAAGTCAGGCTGTAGTAGAGGAAGGAAAGCTACTAAGGAAGGCAGTGGGGTATGCATTGGAAACGTTGCTCTTTAACTATTTTCCTAGAAATGCCTTCTCTTCCTGGAAGTCGGGCTGCTTTCACTTTCCATCTGATGTAATGCAGCTGTGCAGCAGTAGGAAAGGCTGAGCTCCCCTGCTCTGTGCCTCTTACTAGCTGAGGGCGTCTGGCGAGCATCCTCCTAGGCTGAGGCAGCAGCAGGTAAGGTCCTTCCTCAGGCAGACTGGGAGCACTGATGCTGCTACTCCTTAGATATCCTTCTGGCGGTAGTGGGATCTCATTAATATGTTCTCTCTGGAGAACAAGCTTTGCAGGGTTAAAGTGAGTGACACCTGCTTTCCTGCTGTGATTGGGAGGGGGCGGCGTGGGGACTGGATTGTCACTTTCTGCAGGACAAAGAGCAGGGCAGCCCACGGAGCAGATTCTTTACATTTCTAGACGCTTCTTGGATCTGAATGCAGGCTCAGCTGTCCCTGTGACCCCTCCGTCTGCTTCTGGCAGCTGCTGCGCTGCCTTCTCATCTCATAGCTCTGCTCCTCTCTCATTACTCGCCCAGCGAAAGGAAAATCAGCACAGAATGAGTCAGGGAAAGAAAGGGCTCTCAGAATTATATTTATGTAACATGCATTTTTGTTTCAATCTTACACCTACATTGTCATTTATCAAAAAGTGGTAAATATCACATGCCCTATAAAATGGGTGTGTTGTTATGCTAATAGCCTATTTATTGCAATGTGCTTTATCTTTCACACTTTGTGGCAATATCACAATTATTGCATTTCCTACCTGCAACCATGGAGAGGGCGGGGGGGGGGGGGGGGGAGAGATAGCCTATCTTGATGGACTCTGTACCTGGGTAACATCAAGCTAGGTTGAGAGAACACTGCACAAATCTCATCTTTGGCTGAGTTTCCTCGCTCCGAGGGTCATCAAATCTTCACAAGAGAGCACTGTTCTGTTCGTACGTTGCACTGTGAATGTCAAAGTGGCCCCTAACCACTGTACTACTTCCTAAGCCTCACCTCGTGTTACTAGGTGGGCCTCCTATAGTTGCATAAATAGCCAACTACTACCAGGACCTAGTAGGTAGTCTCTCTGTCTGTCTCTCTCTTTCTCCTACTATCTCCTAGAATAAGGGGTTAGACCTAGAAGTAACCTCAAAAAATGTTTCTTTGCAGAGGATGGCTTCTCGGGGCTGGCCCTTTCCCTGGACAGCTACACTCCCACCAGACAGCTATATGATGATCATAAATGAAACCCCCTACACCTTCAGCTACTGCCATGCCTCAGATTTTGTACAGGTGAGCATCTCATTACTATTCAACTACGATGTCTGCTTTGGAGTGTTATAATCTCATAACGGCATCCGAGCACTGGAAACATTTTACATTCTCTTATTTTTTTTATTTCCTTTATATGGGAGGAAAGAAGGGGGGAGAATGGAGGTATCTGAATCTGCAGGAGGCAGGTCTCTCACCCAGGGGTGGACCGGCCTATCAGGACTTCGGGCTTGCGCCAGTGGGCCCGTCAGACCAGTGACATGCCTGGGGTTGATCGCAGCGGACCCCAAACCTGGGAGATGCTGCAAACACCAGAAGGCCCCACAGCAGCTGATCTGGAAGAGTGGGAGGTTCCTCCGAGGTTCTCCTCTAATTTCTGCTTTTCATATTGATATACGTTTACCTAGTTATAATAGAAACCGATACCAGACAAGCTCACTGGATAAATAATAATATACAATTATAATATACAATATACAAGTATAGAGTTCCCTAAGGGAAAACAGCACTACAAAAATTGTTATAAAAACAAAACTTTACTGAAAAAATATTTAGAATAGTGCATGACTGAAAGACAGTAGTACAGTAATAATATTATTCTATGTGGTACAAAATTGAGATTAACTACATACAATCAAAAAACTCCTTAAATATTCAAAAGAATATAAAAAGATACAAAAATGCACACATACTGTACTCATATTCCAACAATATTGAAATTAATGTAAGTTCATTAAGCAGATTGACTAACATCAGATGAAATTAGTTATATTTGATCCAATTATATTGTTTTTTTTATCAGAGAACCCAATGTTGAGATTCCCGACAAGGAACCTCTTTTCACCTAAGGGCTCATTCAGGCCTCAAGGAGAATTTGAATATGGACCAACATAACATAAATCAATAATCCATATATAAAAAACATCGATATATATATATATCAGTAGAAAAAATATATATATACAGTATCAAGATTACTCAATCTAGACAAATTACCTGTAGAACTTGAAAAAATGTTGTCTTGAAAAACTACACTGAATGAAGTATGAGCAATAGAAATCTGACTACAATTAGAATTTTTTTAAAATTTGTACCTACTGCTTTATGAAAAATATGCATAATCACAAAGAAAGTAACAGTGAAATAAAGCTTACTCTTAATAATATGCAGTATGGCCACGCAATTTTATAACATGCACAGGCCGGCAGCCTACCAGCATGCGATCCCCCAGCACAACGGCAAATGGCTGCTGTAACAGCGCCTCAATCCCCATCCTTCTCTGCCTCCCAGACCGTCCCCTTAGCCAAGGCCCGGCTCTTGTGCACGTAACAGGAGTTACGCGCGTGGCCAAGCCCCTTTTAAAATGTGCCCAGCGCGTGCAAGGCCCAGCCGCATGCATAACCCCTGATGTTTACGCATGCACGCTTTTGAAAATCTACCCCAAAATGTGCTTGCTGGAAAAAAAAAAATCTTCATCTGTGAAATGCAGCTTCAATATGCATGTATCCACAATATCTGTCCACGAATCAAAAACAAGTAAATCAGGAAATGAATCATAAACAATGATAGTAGAATGTATACTTGGAATAAATGCATACTGCTAGAATAACTTTTAGTAACCCCAGACAAAATTTTATTGTTACCTTAGGGGTAGATTTTCAAGAGGCCATGCACGTAAAAACCAGGGTTACACACAACCGGGCCTTGTGCACACCGTGCGCATTATAAAAAGGGCCCAGCTGTGTGCATAACTCCTCTTACACATACAAGAGCTGGGCCTTGGCAAAGGGGCGGTCCAGGGGGCGGGATCTGGAGGCGCCCGGTACAGCGGCCATTTGCGGAAGGGAAGGTTAGGGAAGGGGTAGGGAAGTTCTCTCTCACTTCGCTCCTTAATTGAGAACTAGAGAAGGCCGCGATGTGTCGCCATGCATATTTTGCACAAATGTACACCCCTTTGCATGTACCACCCCCCGATTTTATAACATGCACGCACCGGCACGTGCATGTTATAAAATCACGCATCCATGTGCGCTTTTTTTGAAAATCTACCCCTTAGTGCCTAAACAAACACTACTGCATTTAACACAGCATGAGGGCGGCAGTTAGCTGACTCAGCTTACATATAGTCATCCCGACAATCAAGCATATCGTTCTCAGAATACATCACTAAAGATGAGTAGCAACAAACGAGAAAAACACAAAAACTAAGAGAAACAGAAAATTATAAGACAAAGAAAAGACACAAAGCCCCCGAAAAAGCTGAAAAATGAAATACATTCTTTAATAAACTTCTGTGCCTCTTACCTTGCCTTCCTCCCTGACAACCGCTTCAGTGGGAGCCTAAACCGAGGCGCTCAAAGCACTAACTCAATTAGCTACTTATATCTTTGAGTGCCTGTGTGCATGTCAAACTCTGCCGTCGGTTTGATTTCACTCAGAACCTCCTTGATTTAAGACGAAAAGAATTTTAGGCAAGGGCAAACGACAAAGGTAAATGTAAGCATAGAAAATCAATTCCCTAATCCCTGATCTCCTACCAAAAAACTGAAAATTAAATACACATTGTTAAATCGGGGATATCTATGTAGATTGTACTACCAATTATGTCATTCACTGTGCTGCCAGTGCCTCATCATGTTATGGCATGGTAGGGCTTATATTGTGCTGCTGGCAATCTATAGCCAACACTACCCAATTAAGGGAGTAATTAAAACAACAAACTTTGCTTTGCCTGCCGCCTGCCCTGACCTTTGCCTGGAACCGGACTTTGCTTTGCCTGCCGCCTGCCCTGACCTTTGCCTGGAACTGGACTTTGCTTTGCCTGCCGCCTGCCTTGACCTTTGCCTGGAACTGGACTTTGCTTTGCCTGCCGCCTGCCTTGACCTTTGCCTGGAACTGGACTTTGCTTTGCCTGCTGCCTGCCCTGACCTTTGCCTGGAACCGGACTTTGCTTTGCCTGCCGCCTGCCTTGACCTTTGCCTGGAACTGGACTTCGCTTTGCCTGCAGCCTGCCCTGACCTTTGCCTGGAACTGGACTTTGCTTTGCCTGCCGCCTGCCCTGACCCTTGCCTGGAACTGGACTTCGCCTTGCCTGCCGCCTGCCTCGACCTTGCCTGGAACTGGACTTCGTCTTGCCTGGCGCCTGTATTGAGTTACAGCTCCACCTTCCCGGAGGGAATTCATCTGGACATCTCCCCGGTGAGTACTGTCCGGACCAAGGGTCCACAACTGACTGAGTTTGGAACAGATTGCAAAGGCCATGGACCCGGTGGACTTGCAAGGTCTTCAGGCTATTCCTGGCCTGGCTCAACAGCTCATGCAACAGAGGCAGCAACAATAACAACAACAACAATGCCTTGAGGCCCTGACCGCCACGGTAGAACGCTTAGCAAACCGGCTCGACTCAGTCCATGGAGCAGAAGCGGCGGCTCCAACACCTGCGACTGCGCAGTCTACGAGCATGGTAACCCACCTGCCTGCTCCGCCCCGCTATGCTGGAGATGCCAAGCAATGTCATGGTTTACTAAATCAGTGCTTCATTCGATTTTCCTTACAAGAACAGCAGTTTTCCTCGGATCGAACCAAGACGACATTCATCTATTTGTTTGATGGGAAGGCCTTAGCCTGGGCATCCCCGATCTGGGAACGAGGAGACTCTATTTTGAATGATTTACCACGATTCGTTCGGACCTTCCGTCAAGTATTCGATGAACCAGGACGTCAATCTACTGCTTCTTCGGAGCTCCTCAATCTACACCAAGGCACTCGGACATTGGCAGAGTTTGCAGTGGAATTCCGCACCTTGGCCTCTGAGTTGGGTTGGCAGAATGATTGTCTACGAGGAATTTTCCTGGAAGGACTCTCCCCTCGTATCAAGGATGAGTTGGTGGCGCAAGAGATTCCAGAGGACCAGTGATTGACCTCACTGGTCGTATTGATCGTCGCCTACAGCAACGAGCCAAGGAAGTGAGAGCCTACCGTCGCACAGTTCCCTTGGCTCCCACCTTCTCCCGTCCAATGATTTCCTCTAACCCTCCAGAGGTTTCCAGTGAAGGCAAGGAGGAGCCCATGCAGTTGGGTAGGAGCCATCTGACCACAGAAGAAAAACAATGCCGAAGGAGAATGGGACTGTGCCTATACTGCGGTAATAAGGGGCATCTTCTAGCTCAGTGCCCCGATCGTCCGGGAAACTACAGAACCTAGGCGTCTTGGAGGGGTTGACCCTAGGTAGCAGTCTCACCCCTCAATGTACTGTTCCAGTTACTATTTATTATCCTCAAGGATTGTTCACCACACTGGCCCTAATCGATTCAGGTTCTGGAGGAGACTTTATTCTGGCTGAGCTGGTCCACCAGCTACAACTACCGACACTTCATCGTGAGTCTCCATTATACATCTCCTCGATTCAGGGGGAGAATCTTCCAGGGCAAGTCACCACCTGCACCGCACCAATAACTCTCCAGACGGGAGTCCTCCATCAGGAGGAGATATCCTTCTTCATTTTGGAAAAGGCAGTCCATCCAGTAGTGTTGGGCCTTCCCTGGCTACAAAAACATGCACCCATTATTGATTGGAAAACTCTTCAAATTACCGCATGGGGATCAGGATGTTTTACTACTTGTTTAAAGCAGAGACCTCAGCCCAGAATTCAACTAGCCACTTCTAAGCTGCTACCACCATTCCAATATGCAGATTTTTCGGATGTATTTTCTAAGAAAGAGGCAGAGATACTCCCAGCTCATCGCACCTTTGACTGTGCCATTAACCTGCTTCCGAATTCTTGTCCACCTAGGGATCGGGTGTATCCATTATCTGGGCCTGAATCTTTAGCTATGTCCCAGTACATTAAAGAAAATCTGGAATGAGGATTTATTCAACCTTCATCATCTCCGGCAGGAGCAGGGTTCTTCTTTGTTCCCAAAAAAGACGGGTCATTAAGACCATGTATCGACTACCGCGGGCTTAATGCAATAACTCGCAAGGACCGATATCCCCTCCCACTGATTTCAGAATTACTAGATCGCCTTCATGGAGCTAGAATATTCACCAAGCTGGACTTATGGGGGGCATACAATCTGGTGCGGATTAAACCTGGAGACGAATGGAAGACAGCGTTTAATATGCGAGACGGACATTATGAATATCTGGTAATGCCATTCGGCCTTTGTAATGCGCCAACGGTTTTTCAAAATTTAATGAATGAAATATTTCGAGATATGTTGTACCAAGGAGTAATTATCTATCTAGATGATATATTAGTCTACTCTAAAACTCTGGCCGCCCATCGCATAAAGGATCGAGAAGTTCTTCAAAGACTACGAGAAAACCGGTTATTTGTAAAACTGGAGAAATGTCTATTTGAAAGACAATCATTACCATTTTTGGGCTACATTATTTCCACCACTGGTTTTCAAATGGACCCTGATAAATTGGCTAGCATCCGAGAATGGCCACAACCAGTAGGACTCCGGGCCCTACAACATTTTTTAGGGTTCGCTAATTTCTACAGGACGTTCATTCCTCAATTTTCTCACCTAGTGGCACCTCTCACGGCCCTGACGAAAAAGGGAGCAGACCCCAGACATTGGCCTGATGAGGCAGTAAGGGCTTTTGAGGATCTAAAAACTGCATTTTTACAAAAACCCTGTCTCCATCTTCCTGATCCCATGCGACCGTTTAGTGTGGAAGTGGATGCCTCTGACGTAGTGGTTGGAGCGGTACTCTGCCAACACTCTAATCAAGGGAAACTACTCCCCTGTTCCTACTTTTCCCGCAAATTTTCCCAGGCAGAAAAGGAATTGCTGGCCATTAAGATGGCCTTCAAGGAATGGCGGCAATGGCTGGAAGGAGCGCAACATACGATTACAGTTTATACAGATCACAAGAATTTGTAATACCTTAGTAAGGCACAGCGATTGAACCCACGCCAGGCTCGGTGGTCACTGTTCTTTAGTCATTTTGATTTTATATTAAGGTACTGACCTGCAACAAAGAACGTCCTTGCTGATGCCCTGTCCCGACTGCATGAGACCGATGACACTTCTGACTCCCCCAGCTATATTATTGACCCAGCCAGAGTGGTCCTGGCCGTCACTAGGACGGCGCCACCAGGAAAGGTAGTGGTCCCTCTTCGCCGTCGTCCCAAGGTACTCTCTTGGGCGCATGATTCCCTCACGGCGGGCCATCCCGGAAGAGCTGGTACCTTGGACATACTGTCTCGCTACTATTGGTGGCCCGATTGTAACAAGGATGTACAAGCTTATGTGGACTCCTGTCCAAAATGTGCCCAACAGAAACCAGTACCTGGTTGACCTTGGGGCCTCCTCCAACCCCTACCACCCCTTCAGGAACCTTGGACCCATATCTCCACGGACTTTGTGGTGGACCTCCCTGCTTCTTCCGGCAATCAGATTATTTGGGTGGTGGTCGACCGATTTTCAAAGATGGTGCATTTTATTCCTCTGCCCAAGCTACCATCCGCTCTTGAGTTAGCAAAACTGTTTGCTCTTCATGTGTTCCGTCTTCATGGTCTACCACTCCACATTACATCAGTCAGAGGTCCACAGTTTACGGTCAAATACTGGGGTGCGTTGTGTAAAGAATTTGGGATACAGTTGGACTTCACCACTGCTTTTCACCCACAAGGGAATGGACAGGCGGAACGCATCAATCGTGGATTGAAGACATTCATCCGCCTGTTTGTGAATGACCGTCAGGATGATTGGTCCTCACTATTGCCCTGGGCCGAATTTTCACACAATTCACACAAGCACTCGGCCACTGGGAATTTTCCCTTCCAGATCATTTACGGGAAGCAGCCCCGACCTCCTCTTCCTTTGCCAGTTTCGATTGCCTCTCCGGCGGCCCACCTTTCCGCATCACAACTTCATGAACTTTGGAAGTCTACTAATGCTCAGCTGTCCCGTGCGGCGGCCGCCTCCAAGAGGATGTCGGATAAGCATCATCGTCCTGCTCCAGTATTTAACACGGGAGACTGTGTTTGGCTGAGTACCCGTCACATACGTCTTCGGGTTCCATCTATGAGACTGGCTCCTAAGTTTATTGGAACTTTCTTGGTCAGCAAACGCTTGGGTCCAGTCACTTATCGTTTGCGGCTTCCAACCAGTCTCCGTATTCATAATTCATTCCACGTCTCCTTGCTTAAACTTGTGATCCATTCTTCGTTCCATGCTGCCCCCTCGCAACCACCCACAATTGCATCTGAGGATGATCCAATTTATCAAGTACGGGAAGTTCTTGATGTCCATCGTAACCACAGGCGATGGGAATATTTGATTGCTTGGGAGGGCTTTGGTCCGGAGGAGAACTCATGGGAACCATCCGTAAACATCCTGGATAAGACATTAGTCCAGAACTTCCATTTTTCACACCCCGGTAAGCCTGGTCCTTCTAGAAGAGGGCGTAAGGGGGGGGTACTATTGCGATCCCAGGCCGAGGGGTTCCCAACCAGGATCTCCTACCTAACCAGACTAGTCCCTTGACAGCGGCCGCAGATCGCGCGGGCCGCGGCGCGTCTCTCCTCACATCCAGGAAGCAGCGTCGGGGAGAGCGTGGCAAGGCCCGCCCCCTTAAAGGGGCAGAGGCGGGAAAGTCGGGTCAGCCCCGGAGGTGACGTCAGATGCCCGGGGAGATTTAAACCTCTCCCCGGGAAAAGCTCTCTGCCTTTGCAACAAAGTTCCCTGGTGCTGTTGGTGTTTAGCTTTGACGTCGCCTACTTTGACCTGCCTGGACTTGACTCTGCTTTGCCTGCCGCCTGCCCTGACCTTTACCTGGAACCGGACTTTGCTTTGTCTGCCGCCTGCCCTGACCTTTGCCTGGAACTGGACTTTGCTTTGCCTGCCGCCTGCCCTGACCTTTGCCTGGAACCGGACTTTGCTTTGCCTGCCGCCTGCCTTGACCTTTGCCTGGAACTGGACTTTGCTTTGCCTGCCACCTGCCCTGGCCTTTGCCTGGAACTGGACTTTGCTTTGCCTGCCGCCTGCCCTGACCCTTGCCTGGAACTGGACTTCACCTTGCCTGCCGCCTGCCTCGACCTTGCCTGGAACTGGACTTCATCTTGCCTGGCGCCTGTATTGAGTTACAGCTCCACCTTCCGGGAGGGAATTCATCTGGACATCTCCCCGGTGAGTACCCTCCGGACCAAGGGTCCACAACTGACTGAGTTTGTAACATTGACAGCCGACGCTCAATTTTGCCGGCATCGGTTCTCGAGCCCTCTGACAGCCACGCGTTCGGAAACCGGACGCCGGAAAAATTGAGCGTCCGGTTTTCAACCTGCGAGCCATGGGCCCATTTTAAATTTTTTACTTTTTGGGGCCTCCGACTTAATATCACCACTTCCCTGGCGCCGGCAGAAATTAATGCCTACCTTTGGGTACTTCTACTTACTGTATCGCACAGTTTTCAACACGCTGTTATACCCCTTACTGAATAAGGGGTAAAGCGAAAATGCACATCCAATCACTGGGGAACAGTGTGCTCCGCCAGAACACACTGTACTGTATTGGCCTGATGGCAATGAAGGATAAACTGACTTGCCCAAGGTCACAAGGAGCGACAGCAGGACTCGACCCTTGGTCTCCTGGTTCATAGCCACTGCTCTAACCACTAGGGGTGTGTGTGTGTGTGTGTGTGTGTGTGTGTGTGTGTACACACTTTAACACCAGGCCAGAAATCCAGGATAACTTGATCTATATCTACAGTTTATCTATCTATCTATTTGTGTGTGTGTATATCTATGTCTGTGTATCAGAGGGATTTAACCAAATTTGTGAAGGGGGGGGGGAGAGACAGCAATTGAAAGGATGCACTTCAGCTCATTTGGACACCCCTGTGCTAGGATGTGACATAGTTATTTAGGAAAAATGTGAAATTTATGTTGGAGGTATTTTGGCTCAATAGGTGAAACAATCTTCCCCTCAAGACTTGGTTTGACTTGCTTTCGGGAGCTGTTGAAGCTGGTTTTGAAAAATCCCCGTGGCTGAGAGATTCCACCTCTGGTCTCAGCATGGCACTTCTTATGTTTCTTATGCAGATGGGATCTGTGTTTTCCTGAAGGCTCATGTGCGATAACATATTTGGACAATTCTTACATTGACTGAAATCTTGTCACAAACTGCAATGTTTCCATGGTTTCTGTAATGTTTACATATGTGAATGGAATTCTTTTTCTACCTTTACAATGCATTGAAATACATTTTTTTTTTTTAATTTTAGGGCAGTGGACAACTTAAACCTGGGGAAAGGAAGAATAATTCGCAGCAAGGTAATCCTACCACACTATATGTGAGGTATGGAATCCACAGTCGGGAAGAGTGCCGTCGCAATCCTCACCTCTCTATCAGCTACAATGGGTATTTGAAAACAACATTTTATCTCCAGGAGGTTGGATGGGATAGGTCCCGCCTTCAGCTTCTACGTGATAATGGTGAAAGGGATACCTGTATAAACTATGGTGAGTTCTGTTTCTCCACATCCTCTTCACCAGATTATTTCTCTCCTTTTGAAGATAAACTCCACATTCCACATGCTGCCCTTATTTTCAGGGATCCGGTTCATTCATTAATAATAGTAACAGGTAAGGATGATTCACTGGCTCGGGCTCTTCTGTGGCATCTGGGTTTCTTCATTAATAGGATGTTCTCTGCCACTGCAAACACACTGGATGATTGATAAAGTTCAGCATCTTTTGTTGGTAATGGAGCTCTTTATTATTAGGAATCAATATGATCATTAATAGAGCTTGGTTTCTCCTCTGAGTACTGGAATTTTTTATTAATAGAAACCATAACGATAATTGATAGAGCTTCTTTACTCTCTGATTACAGTAACACATAGGATGGTTGATAGTACATGGCTTATGCTGTGCATACCGGAATAATTTTTTTTATTAATAGAAACACTAAGTGTTAAGGGTAGTAACTGCCGCTCCTTGCAGGTTATCCCCATATTTCTGTTAAGGGTAGTAACTGCCGCTCCGTGCAGGTTACCCCCATGTTTCTGTTAAGGGTAGTAACTGCCGCTCCTTGCAGGTTACCCCCATGTTTCTGTTAAGGGTAGTAACTGCTGCTCCGTGCAGGTTACCCCCATGTTTCTGTTAAGGGTAGTAACTGCTGCTCCGTGCAGGTTACCCCATGTTTCTGTTAAGGGCAGTAACTGCTGCTCCTTGCAGGTTATCCCCATGTTTCTGTTAAGGGTAGTAACTGCCACTCTGTGCAGGTTACCCCCATGTTTCTGTTAAGGGCAGTAACTGCCGCTCCTTGCAGGTTATCCCCATGTTTCTGTTAAGGGTAGTAACTGCCACTCCGTGCAGGTTACCCCCATGTTTCTGTTAAGGGTAGTAACTGCCGCTCCGTGCAGGTAACCCCCATGTTTCTGTTAAGGGTAGTAACTGCCGCTCCATGCAGGTTACCCCCATGTTTCTGTTAAGGGTAGTAACTGCCGCTCCTTGCAGGTTTCCCCCATGTTTCTGTTAAGGATAGTAACTGCCGCTCCTTGCAGGTTACCCCCATGTTTCTGTTAAGGGTAGTAACTGCCGCTCCTTGCAGGTTACCCCCATGTTTCTGTTAAGGGTAGTAACTGCCGCTCTATGCAGGTTACCCCCAAGTTTCTGTTAAGGGTAGTAACTGCCACTCTGTGCAGGTTACCCCCATGCCTTCTGTTAAGGGTAGTAACTGCCGCTCCTTGCAGGTTACCCCCATGTTTCTGTTAAGGGTAGTAACTGCCACTCCTTGCAGGTTACCCCCATGTTTCTGTTAAGGGTAGTAACTGCCGCTCTGTGCAGGTTACCCCCATGTTACTGTTAAGGGTAGTAACTGCCACTCTGTGCAGGTTACCCCCATGTTTCTGTTAAGGGTAGTAACTGCCACTCCTTGCAGGTTACCCCCATGTTTCTGTTAAGGGTAGTAACTGCCGCTCTGTGCAGGTTACCCCCATGTTACTGTTAAGGGTAGTAACTGCCACTCTGTGCAGGTTACCCCCATGTTTCTGTTAAGGGTAGTAACTGCCACTCCTTGCAGGTTACCCCCATGTTTCTGTTAAGGGTAGTAACTGCCGCTCCTTGCAGGTTACCCCCATGTTTCTGTTAAGGGTAGTAACTGCCACTCCTTGCAGGTTACCCCCATGTTTCTGTTAAGGGTAGTAACTGCCACTCTGTGCAGGTTACCCCCATGCCTTCTGTTAAGGGTAGTAACTGCCGCTCCTTGCAGGTTACCCCCATGTTTCTGTTAAGGGTAGTAACTGCCACTCCTTGCAGGTTACCCCCATGTTTCTGTTAAGGGTAGTAACTGCCACTCCTTGCAGGTTACCCCCATGTTTCTGTTAAGGGTAGTAACTGCCGCTCCTTGCAGGTTACCCCCATGTTTCTGTTAAGGGTAGTAACTGCCGCTCCTTGCAGGTTACCCCCATGTTTCTGTTAAGGGTAGTAACTGCCGCTCCTTGCAGGTTATCCCCATGTTTCTGTTAAGGGTAGTAACTGCCGCTCCTTGCAGGTTACCCCCATGTTTCTGTTAAGGGTAGTAACTGCCGCTCCTTGCAGGTTATCCCCATGTTTCTGTTAAGGGTAGTAACTGCCGCTCCTTGCAGGTTATCCCCATGTTTCTGTTAAGGGTAGTAACTGCCGCTCCTTGCAGGTTACCCCCATGTTTCTGTTAAGGGTAGTAACTGCCGCTCCTTGCAGGTTATCCCCATGTTTCTGTTAAGGGTAGTAACTGCCGCTCCTTGCAGGTTACCCCCATGTTTCTGTTAAGGGTAGTAACTGCCGCTCCTTGCAGGTTACCCCCATGTTTCTGTTAAGGGTAGTAACTGCCGCTCCTTGCAGGTTATCCCCATGTTTCTGTTAAGGGTAGTAACTGCCGCTCCGTGCAAGTTACCCCCATGTTTCTGTTAAGGGTAGTAACTGCCGCTCCTTGCAGGTTACCCCCATGTTTCTGTTAAGGGTAGTAACTGCTGCTCCGTGCAGGTTACCCCCATGTTTCTGTTAAGGGTAGTAACTGCTGCTCCGTGCAGGTTACCCCATGTTTCTGTTAAGGGCAGTAACCGCCGCTCCTTGCAGGTTATCCCCATGTTTCTGTTAAGGGTAGTAACTGCCACTCTGTGCAGGTTACCCCCATGTTTCTGTTAAGGGCAGTAACTGCCGCTCCTTGCAGGTTATCCCCATGTTTCTGTTAAGGGTAGTAACTGCCACTCCGTGCAGGTTACCCCCATGTTTCTGTTAAGGGTAGTAACTGCCGCTCCGTGCAGGTAACCCCCATGTTTCTGTTAAGGGTAGTAACTGCCGCTCCATGCAGGTTACCCCCATGTTTCTGTTAAGGGTAGTAACTGCCGCTCCTTGCAGGTTACCCCCATGTTTCTGTTAAGGATAGTAACTGCCGCTCCTTGCAGGTTACCCCCATGTTTCTGTTAAGGGTAGTAACTGCCACTCCTTGCAGGTTACCCCCATGTTTCTGTTAAGGGTAGTAACTGCCGCTCTGTGCAGGTTACCCCCATGCCTTCTGTTAAGGGTAGTAACTGCCACTCTGTGCAGGTTACCCCCATGTTTCTGTTAAGGGTAGTAACTGCCACTCTGTGCAGGTTACCCCCATGTTTCTGTTAAGGGTAGTAACTGCCGCTCCTTGCAGGTTACCCCCATGTTTCTGTTAAGGGTAGTAACTGCCACTCCTTGCAGGTTACCCCCATGTTTCTGTTAAGGGTAGTAACTGCCGCTCTGTGCAGGTTACCCCCATGTTTCTGTTAAGGGTAGTAACTGCCACTCTGTGCAGGTTACCCCCATGCCTTCTGTTAAGGGTAGTAACTGCCGCTCCTTGCAGGTTACCCCCATGTTTCTGTTAAGGGTAGTAACTGCCACTCCTTGCAGGTTACCCCCATGTTTCTGTTAAGGGTAGTAACTGCCGCTCTGTGCAGGTTACCCCCATGTTACTGTTAAGGGTAGTAACTGCCACTCTGTGCAGGTTACCCCCATGTTTCTGTTAAGGGTAGTAACTGCCACTCCTTGCAGGTTACCCCCATGTTTCTGTTAAGGGTAGTAACTGCCGCTCCTTGCAGGTTACCCCCATGTTTCTGTTAAGGGTAGTAACTGCCACTCCTTGCAGGTTACCCCCATGTTTCTGTTAAGGGTAGTAACTGCCACTCTGTGCAGGTTACCCCCATGCCTTCTGTTAAGGGTAGTAACTGCCGCTCCTTGCAGGTTACCCCCCATGTTTCTGTTAAGGGTAGTAACTGCCTCTCCTTGCAGGTTACCCCCATGTTTCTGTTAAGGGTAGTAACTGCCGCTCCTTGCAGGTTACCCCCATGTTTCTGTTAAGGGTAGTAACTGCCACTCCTTGCAGGTTACCCCCATGTTTCTGTTAAGGGTAGTAACTGCCGCTCTGTGCAGGTAACCCCCATGTTTCTGTTAAGGGTAGTAACTGCCGCTCCATGCAGGTTACCCCCATGTTTCTGTTAAGGGTAGTAACTGCCGCTCCTTGCAGGTTACCCCCATGTTTCTGTTAAGGATAGTAACTGCCGCTCCTTGCAGGTTACCCCCATGTTTCTGTTAAGGGTAGTAACTGCCACTCCTTGCAGGTTACCCCCATGTTTCTGTTAAGGGTAGTAACTGCCGCTCTGTGCAGGTTACCCCCATGCCTTCTGTTAAGGGTAGTAACTGCCACTCTGTGCAGGTTACCCCCATGTTTCTGTTAAGGGTAGTAACTGCCACTCTGTGCAGGTTACCCCCATGTTTCTGTTAAGGGTAGTAACTGCCGCTCCTTGCAGGTTACCCCCATGTTTCTGTTAAGGGTAGTAACTGCCACTCCTTGCAGGTTACCCCCATGTTTCTGTTAAGGGTAGTAACTGCCGCTCTGTGCAGGTTACCCCCATGTTTCTGTTAAGGGTAGTAACTGCCACTCTGTGCAGGTTACCCCCATGCCTTCTGTTAAGGGTAGTAACTGCCGCTCCTTGCAGGTTACCCCCATGTTTCTGTTAAGGGTAGTAACTGCCACTCCTTGCAGGTTACCCCCATGTTTCTGTTAAGGGTAGTAACTGCCGCTCCTTGCAGGTTACCCCCATGTTTCTGTTAAGGGTAGTAACTGCCACTCCTTGCAGGTTACCCCCATGTTTCTGTTAAGGGTAGTAACTGCCGCTCTGGGATTGGTGCCGAGTGATTGGAGAAGAGCAGTGGTGATTCTGCTTCACAAGAGTGGGAACAGAGAGGAGGCTGAAAACTACAGGCCGGTTAGCCTCACCTCAGTGGTGGGAAAAGTAATGGAAACTCTGCTGAAGGAAAGGAGAGTGAACTATCTACAATCTGAGGGATTGCTTGACCCGAGGCAGCATGGATTCACCAGGGGAAGGTCCTGTTGAAAGAACTAATTGAGTTTTATGCTTAGATGACTGGAGAATTAAATTGAGAAGGAGCACTTGATGTGTTTTATTTGGATTTTAGCAAAGCTTTTGATACATTCCAGCATAGGAGGCTCATAAATAAAACGAGAAGCCTAGGAATGGATGCCAATGTGCTGGAAAGTATTACAAATGACTGGAGACAGTGGGTAATGGTGAATGAAACCTACTTTGAACAGAGAACAGTGTTACGAGGAGTCCCTCAAGGATCGCTTTTGGGTCCAGCTCTGTTCAATGTCTTTGTCAGAGACATTGCAGAGGAGTTGGAGGGAAAAGTTTATCTATTTGCAGATAATACTAAGATCTGCATCGGAGTGCACACGCCTGAAGGATTAGAAAGAATGAAAAGTGATTTAAGAAAGCTTGAAGAGTAGTCAAAGGTTTGGCAGCAGGGATTCAATGCCAAGAAGTGCAGAGTCCTGCATCTGGGGTGCAGTAATCCAATTGAACCAATGTGATAGAGGATGAAATACTAACATACACGGACATTGAAAGGGACCTTGGGGTGACAGTGTCTGGAGATCTGAAGGCATCATAGCAATGTGATAAGACGGTGGCTAAAAAAAAAGAGGTGACAATAGTGAGGCCTCACCTGGAGTACTGTGCTCAGTTCTGGAGATCGTATCTCAAAAGGGACAGAGACAAGATGGAGGCGGTCCAGAGAAGGGCGACCAAAATGGTGGGTGGTCTCCATCAAATGCCTTATGAGGAGAGGCTAAAGGACGTAAATATGTATACCCTGGAGGAAATGTGGTGTAGGGGGGATATGATGCAGACCTTCAGATACCTGAAAGGCTTTAATGGTGCCAGATCTATCGCTAGCCTATGGCCGAAATGGGGACGCACCATTCTCTCATACAACATAGCACAAAAGTGCTTCTCCTCCCAATACAGCTCTTGGTGCTCAAGAGCTCTGCCGCCAGGGGGAGGAGAGGAGCTGCTGTGCTTGATTTTGGTGTTCCCCCTCCCCTCAGGGTCATCTTTGAAGGGGGAGGAGACAAATCAGGAAACAATGCCAGCCCTGCTGCTCAGTGGAGGTGGCCCTTGCGGGGTCTGCAGGGCTGCAAGAATCATCATCGGAAGCAGGAAGTGCAGCCGGAAGAAGATGCATTGACCCAGGCCCACCCTGCCCAACTAAGAGTGGAGTTTTCGCAGCCCATGGGACCGCAGAAGAAGCAAGAGCTTTCCCCACCTGACACCCAGGAGCAGAAGGAGCAGCGCAGCCTGTGAGACCGCAAGAAGAAAAAACATTTCATCTTCTTCCCCCGCAGTCAGGGACATCACCCAGAAGATGCAACATCAGCAGAAGGAGCAGCAGTGCCCCGAGGCTAAAAGGAGGACGTATCTGGTGGGCCATGGGGCCGAAGGAGGAGGCTGCTGCTCCTTGTGCTTCCAGAGGGGAGAAACAAGTTAGAAAGAGACAGTATGTGTATGATTGTGTGATTGAGCTTGTGGTAGAGAGAGATGGCCTAGCACCTGTGGCACCAATACCTCATCCACCAGCATCAGAAGCCCCACCACCAGTACCACAACCAGCCTCAACAGCCCTACCCTTCCTACCGCCCCAGGACCCTATCACAGGCACACAGGTATAGCATTTGTGGATGGAAGTGCGTGGCCTAAGGAGATCCGTAACACAGCTAACCCGCCACTTCCAGCTCCACACAGCAACATCCACCCAGGCGTCCACCAGCATGACTGCAGCGATTGGAACATTCAACACCATAATGCTACAAATCCTGCAGCGGATGCTGGACCAGCAGGCGTCATCCTCCACAACATCAACACCCCAAGCCAGCAGGGGACATCCCCCCCAAGAACATGCCACCTCCCACAGGATCAGCACGACGTGGCAAAGGGCCATGAGGGGACGACAAGTCAACCAAAACGGGGTAGGTCGGAATCCCACAAACACCACTGGGATGGCCATCCCGCAGAGTTGCCGTGCCGTCGAAATGGAAGCAACAGCATCACTGCCTGCTCCACGCAGAGTTTCAGTGCCATCGAGATGTAAGAGGATGCATCATCCAAAGCAGATGAGGCGCCACCTCCCACCCTCCTGGTCAGCTGGCCCATCTGCATCTGCTGCGCCACTCTGCTGTGTGCCCCCGACAACCGCTGCGCCACTCTGCTGTGTGCCACCTGCATCCGCTGCGCCACTCTGCTGTGTGCCCCCGACAACCGCTGCGCCACTCTGCTGTGTGCCCCCGACAACCGCTGCGCCACTCTGCTGTGTGCCACCTGCATCTGCTGCGCCACTCTGCTGTGTGCCCCCGACAACCGCTGCGCCACTCTGCTGTGTGCCACCTGCATCCGCTGCGCCACTCTGCTGTGTGCCACCTGCATCCGCTGCGCCACTCTGCTGTGTGCCCCCGACAACCGCTGCGCCACTCTGCTGTGTGCCACCTGCATCCGCTGCGCCACTCTGCTGTGTGCCCCCGACAACCGCTGCGCCACTCTGCTGTGTGCCCCCTGCATCCGCTGCACCACTCTGCTGTGTGCCCCCGACAACCGCTGCGCCACTCTGCTGTGTGCCCCCTGCATCCGCTGCGCCACTCTGCTGTGTGCCCCCTGCATCCGCTGCGCCACTCTGCTGTGTGCCACCTGCATCCGCTGCGCCACTCTGCTGTGTGCCCCCTGCATCCGCTGCGCCACTCTGCTGTGTGCCACCTGCATCCGCTGCGCCACTCTGCTGTGTGCCCCCTGCATCCGCTGCGCCACTCTGCTGTGTGCCCCCTGCATCCGCTGCGCCACTCTGCTGTGTGCCCCCTGCATCCGCTGCGCCACTCTGCTGTGTGCCCCTGACAACCGCTGCGCCACTCTGCTGTGTGCCACCTGCATCCGCTGCGCCACTCTGCTGTGTGCCCCCTGCATCCGCTGCGCCACTCTGCTGTGTGCCCCCTGCATCCGCTGCGCCACTCTGCTGTGTGCCCCTGACAACCGCTGCGCCACTCTGCTGTGTGCCACCTGCATCCGCTGCGCCACTCTGCTGTGTGCCCCCGACAACCGCTGCGCCACTCTGCTGTGTGCCACCTGCATCCGCTGCGCCACTCTGCTGTGGGGTGCTTTCTGTTCTCAAGGGCTGCAAAGTCTGCCTGTGTGCTGTGGGATGCCTTGTGTGCTCAAGGGCTGTTAATGCTGGTTGTGGGGTGCGTTCTGTGCCTCATGGCTCCAAAGGCCACTTGGGATGTCTCGTCCTGGGCCTCCTCCTGCTGCCATGCCGCTGCTGTCTCGTCCTGGGCCTTCACTGCTGTTGCCACACCCTTGATGTGTTCCCCTGCTGCCTACATGTTGAACTGCGGGCTACCTTGTCTGCTGCGTGGACTTTCACTCTGCTGGTGGGCCTCTCAGGCACTCCCCTTTCAGTGCACTCTTTCAACATGGACTGCCTGGGGCCTATGCCTGTCTACACATTGTATACTGACCAGCGGTAATGTATGTATTGCAGTATCGGTTATTTACTCTTTCGGATAATAGAAAGACTAGGGGACACTCCAT
This sequence comes from Rhinatrema bivittatum, assembly GCF_901001135.1. Taxonomy (NCBI): domain Eukaryota; kingdom Metazoa; phylum Chordata; class Amphibia; order Gymnophiona; family Rhinatrematidae; genus Rhinatrema; species Rhinatrema bivittatum. The sequence goes on from NC_042615.1 coordinate 833,887,476, forward strand.
GAAGTTAGCATGGGGCACATTTAAACCTAATCAGAGAAAGATCTTTTTCACTCAACGCACAATTAAACTCTGGAATTTGTTGCCAGAGGATGTGGTTAGTGCAGTTAGTATAGCTGTGTTTAAAAAAGGATTGGATAAGTTCTTGGAGGAGAAGTCCATTACCTGCTATTAAGTTCACTTAGAGAATAGCCACTGCCATTAGCAATGGTTACATGGAATAGACTTAGTTTTTGGGTACTTGCCAGGTTCTTATGGCCTGGATTGGCCACTGTTGGAAACAGGATGCTGGACAGTGATTACAAATGAAAATCTGTAGCAAAACAGTTTTAGTTTTGTTTTCTGGTGCCAGCATAGCCATTATAGCTTATGCCGATACAGACACATAACAATGCTTAATGTATATCACACTTTTCTGGCAAACGGTACATGATACAGACATAATAAATGCATATTTGTGTTTAGCTTGTTAAAATCTACTTGTTTCACTGAAGGTTGTAGAGGAAACAAAATGTTCCCAGAAATTTGTTTACTGACGAAACAGGCATGGCCATGACATCAGCTTGACAACACACTCCTCTTTCTTTATCCCTGGGAGCCCACGAGGGTTCTTTATAAAAGCTGCATATTATACACTGCAAAATATTAAAATCACATTGTGAATGGACGACAAGTAACTAGGAAACTGCACAGTGCTAACAACTTGGACTAGCTGGCCGTCCTAAAAGAACGTATTGAGCTCGGGGGTGGACCCTTGTCCTGGAGCAGTGGAGAACGGCTCCCTGGTAGGGACTAGGAAGCACCTGCCCCCAGGGGGCGGAGCACTGGAGGAGAGAAAGGCTAGGATGAGCTTCACCACTGGAAGCCCATAGTCTCCCCCTGTTGGAGCCCATAGGGACCCGAGCCGCTTGGACTTAGGTGGGCCTTGCATGGTCTCCTGGAGAGGTAGTAGACAGGCGTGCCCACGGACAGCAAGGGAGCATGGTCGGAGTTGAGATCGTAGGTCTGATGGAACAAGGAAGACTAGAACAGTGTAGGCGATGACAAGGCAAGGGACAGAGCCAGAATCAGGAGATGTAGTCAATCAGGCAGAAGTCAGAATCCAAGGGTCAGTCAGAGGAGTGGTCAACAATGTAGAGGTCAGGTTCCAGAGGTCAGATGAGGTCACAAGGCAGACAGAAGTCAGAAGGCTGGAAGCAGGCAGAGAGGTCAAGGAGCAGGCCAAGGTCAGTACCAGAGAGACAGTCCGAGGGTACTACCTTGGGAGATGGACAGACGAACACTGGAACAGAAGGACGCTGGAACAGTAGGATGGAGGAACAAGGCTGGAACAGTAGGATCCTGGAAGAAGGCCTGAATGAGACTGGAACGAGACTGGAAAAGACTGGAACGAAACTGGAACAAGGTTTAGAAGCGCAGTGACAATCTAGCACACAATGCCGACCCAATTGCCAAGGCAAGGACCCACCCCTGGCCCTACAAGAGGCCGGGTGGTCCGTACGCGTGCGTAGAGGCGTGGCCAACGACATGGGAGATGCTGAACTCTGGCGTGAATCCTGATGCGCAGTGGAAGGCCCAGCGACCGCCACCGCAGGACACCAGGACCTGGAAGAGCTTGTGGCGGCTGCTGCTGGGGAGGCCGAACCGGGACCTGCGGAGGAGCCAGGTCCGTGTGCAGGCCGGACGCGGACAGGGCGTGCAATAGAACGTGTCTGAAAAACACTTTCAGAGGAGAGGACAAGATGGCATTGAAGGCCCAGTAACAGAGGGCTTATCTGAAGCGGTAATAAAAGACCTTACACATGTCATGTCAGAGGCGCTTGCACATCAGCTGCAGAGGATTCAGTCCTCTGTGGACGAATTTCAGGACATGGTAGAGGCTTATGCCTCAGCACTGAGTGGGATGCAAAATAAATTAACAGAGCATACGGAGCACATGCATGTCATGAAAAATAACTCAGCTGAGCTTCAGCACCAAAATAAATCCCTTGAGGACGAGCTCCAGGATTTTGAAAACTGCAGTAGGTGAAACAACCTGCACATTGTGGGAGTTCCCAAGTTGGTTCATGGGGAAGAGCAAACGCAGCTGTGTGAGAAAGGGATCCCTGGAGAGTAGAGCGGCCAATTTTATTTATTTATTTGAAGTCTTTTATATACCGAGGTATAGCAAGCTGCCTTCACTCCGGTTTACATTTTAACAACTTATTACAGATAATGGATAATAGGGATGTGAATCGTTTTTTGACGATTTAAAATATCGTCCGATATATTTTAAATCGTCAAAAATCGTTCGAGGTGATATAAATAGGACTTCCCCCGATTTATCATCAAAAATCGTAAATCAGGGGGAGGGCGGGAAAACCGGCACACTAAAACAACCCTAAAACCCACCCCGACCCTTTAAAATAAATCCCCCACCCTCCCGAACCCCCCCCAAAATGTCTTAAATTACCTGGGGTCCAGTGGGGGGGTCCCGGTGTGATCTTCCACTCTCGGGCCACGGGTGCGTTAATAGAAATGGCGCCGGCGACAGGGCAAAGGTAGCGCCGGCGCCATTTTGGTTCCTGTCCCCCGACGTCACGAGCGCAGGAGATCGCTCCCGGACCCCCGCTGGAGCCCCAGGGACTTTTGGCCAGCTTGGGGGGGCCTCCTGACCCCCACAAGACTTGCCAAAAGTCCAGAGGGGGTCCAGAAGCGACCTCCTGCACTCAAATCGTATTGCCGTATTGCAAAATGGCGCCGGCCATACGGCCATATGGCCGGCGCCATTTTGCAATACGGCAATATGGCCTTACGGCTGGCGCCATTTTGCAATACAAAATCGTATTGCCGTATTGCAAAATGGCACCGGCTGTATGGCCGTACGGCCGGCGCCATTTTGCAATACAGCAATATGGCCATACGGCCGGCGCCATTTTGCAATACGGCAATACGATTCGCGTGCAGGAGGTCACTCCCGGATCCCCGCTGGACTTTTGGCAAGTCTTGTGGGGGTCAAGAGGCCCCTCCAAGCTGGCCAAAAGTCCCTGGGGGTCCAGCGGGGGTCCGGGAGTGATCTCCTGCGCTCGTGACGTTGGGGGACAGGAACCAAAATGGCGCCGGCGCTACCTTTGCCCTGCTATATGACAGGACCATACAATAAAATTCACCCGGTGTATAATTTTTACGAAATATTTTTTACCTATAGTTGACCCTCTATATACCACCTTGGCACTGTTGATAACAACAATTATGTATATCAATTTTATCTTTCTAAAAATTTTTTTAGAGAGCAGGAGATGGTTTCAGATATTTTATAACACCGTCCAGGTGTCAATGTTTTTTCCTTTAATCATTAACACACCTTCCGCCTCCAATTGTTTATTTTAAATTTTTATATATAAAATGCCAAGTTGGGTTACAGAGCGTAAACCCTTTATTTTTAATCACTGTTTGTGTTCCATTATTAAAAATTTTTTTTTACTGTGACTAGCACTTTTTTATTTTTATGAGCCGTCCCGGGACCAACTGCAAAGTACTTAGCTTTTTAGCGAATGTCTTTTTTACTCCCGACTCGCGCAAGTTTCGACATTTGCAAGTTGCTGTCTTCCTCAGGGTATCTTTATTCGTTAATGAATGATTTTCTTTGTAGAACTGGTGTCCAATTTCTCCGGTGCTCAATCGAGCCTCCGCTGCTCGATTGAGCACCGGAGAAATTGAGCACCGGAGAAATTGGACACCAGTTCTACAAAGAAAATCATTCATTAACGAATAAAGATACCCTGAGGAAGACAGCAACTTGCAAATGTCGAAACTTGCGCGAGTCGGGAGTAAAAAAGACATTCGCTAAAAAGCTACGGTAAGTACTTTGCAGTTGGTCCCGGGACGGCTCATAAAAATAAAAAAGTGCTAGTCACAGTAAAAAAAAATTTTTAATAATGGAACACAAACAGTGATTAAAAATAAAGGGTTTACGCTCTGTAACCCAACTTGGCATTTTATATATAAAAATTTAAAATAAACAATTGGAGGCGGAAGGTGTGTTAATGATTAAAGGAAAAAACATTGACACCTGGACGGTGTTATCAAATATATGAAACCATCTCCTGCTCTCTAAAAAATTTTTTAGAAAGATAAAATTGATATACATAATTGTTGTTATCAACAGTGCCAAGGTGGTATATAGAGGGTCAACTATAGGTAAAAAATATTTCGTAAAAATTATACACCGGGTGAATTTTATTGTATGGTCTTGATATTGCTCATTTGGTGAGGATCTATATTTGGAGAGACTGTCATATGACAGGGCAAAGGTAGCGCCGGCGCCATTTCTATTAACGCACCCGTGGCCCGAGAGTGGAAGATCACAACAGGACCCCCCCACTGGACCCCAGGTAATTTAAAACATTTTGGGGGGGGGTTCGGGAGGGTGAGGGATTTATTTTAAAGGGTCGGGGTGGGTTTTAGGGTTGTTTTAGTGTGCCGGTTTTCCCGCCCTCCCCCGATTTACGATTTACACGATTTAAAAAAAAACAAAACCGCGACGATCCGATTCCCTCCCCCCTCAGCCAAAATCGATCGTTAAGACGATCGATCACACGATTCACATCTCTAATGGATAATATAACCGAGTAACTTATTAATTGCAATCCTTATTACATTCTATGAACAAGGGAGATAAACAGAATAAACATAGGTCATGCAGTGTGCAGGAAGTGTACAAACAGTGTGCAAATAAGTACTGATACATATGTTACATAATAACATGGGTGATTTGGGATTCTCTTTCTAGGGTAGAGTTAGGAAAGGAATGGGAGGATTATTTCTCGGGCGCGCTCACAGGCTGGGAGCAGGGGGCCCGGATCAGCAGAGACCTCAGCAGGTCATCGTCTGATATTTGAACTATACAGACAAAATAAAAATCTTGATGGCCTACTGCAATAAAAAAGAAATTACATAAAAAGAGGCAAAACTGTTGATATACTCTAATTTTATGAGCAAGTTCCAGGGATAAAATTCTCTTTGCAATTCCAGAAAGCATTCCATAATATGGAAGCTAGATTACTCCCCACCACACGAGATTCGAAGTAGTTTTTTTATAAAATAGCATGAGTCAGTATATTGGATGCTTTGAGGCTCAGCTTATAAATAGTTTTAGTACTACTACTTTTCTCTAACCTTTTTTATTGTTAACTATTTAAGTTTAATGTAAACCGTTTTGATCAATTTTCATTGCTAGATGGTATATAAATATTTTTAAATAAATAAATATGTAACCTGGCGCTCATCTGTGTTCTACAATTTTTGGCGTTTTTTTATGTTCTTTGTCATCAAGCTTTTTTAAATATAACCGAAGCAAGAAACCTGTGAGGGAGTCGGTTGGACCGTTAGATGACTGAGGGGTTAAAGGGCTCTTAGGGAAGATAAGGCCATTGCAGGAAGACTAAATGAATTCATTGCTTCCATGTTTACTAATGAGGATGTTGGGGAGCTACCAATTCTGGAGATGGTTTTCAAAGGTGATGAGTCAGACGAACTGAACCAAATCATTGTGAACTTGGAAGATGTAGTAGGACAGATTGACAAAGTAAGCAAATCACCTGGACCGTGTCGATACCCGGGTTCAATTCCCACCATTGCTGAGTAGGCTGATGGTATTTCTGCTGAAGGAAAAATACCAGGCCTGCCTTGAATGCCAGACTTTGCAAAAAGAAGTTATAAACAACTCTTGCAGGACCTCAGAGATAACAATGTGAGACACAGGAGGAGGAGGAGGAGACAGCGCGGCAAGGGTACGAAGCGGCTTATCTGGGAAGGATGCAAGGGAGAGTTGAGATAAGAGGGAGACATAGCATAAGCGTAATAAACTTTGTTGTGTGAATTTTGCAAGCAGAAGCCAGAAGGCGTGCTGATTTTGGTTTTTTTAACCTGTTATAAGTAGAGCTGATAAGAAGCAGTTTTTTTAAGCATGAATGTTCCTGCGCGAGAAGTGTGCTAGCTATAGCCATTATGTAAGTATGTAGGATTATTCTTTCTCTGTCGGTATATCCATTTTCCTGTTGCTTATGTATAGTATATGAATGACATATAATAAAAAATAGAAACGTAAAAGATTCAGAGTTGTTCTTGTAAACAAATGGGATTTTTAACAATTGGTGGAGGATGCCGGGGAGAACACATGTGTTTGCAGAAGCAACTCTGATTGTTTCTTGTGCAGAGTAGAAGATTCACTCCTTTGGTGATTCCCCAGGGCCCTGATTGATCAGCTGAGGCTCGGGAGTAATCAGTTTGGAGCCAATGTGTGAATCTTGTTGAAAGGTGCACCTAAGGGTTTAGATTCACGTTCTCGGCAAAAGTACGGACCGAGTCCTGTGTGAATGGTGAATTGAGCAAAGGCGCCGAGGGTTTTAACACTGCTGCAATTGTTGTTTGTCCTGTGGGTACCCAGGGTTAACATACTGCAGAAAGGATTGCAGTGATATTTTTCTTGTACTTATTGTGTGGTTTGCTATTAGCGTGTATATATTTTTCAGTCTGTTTTGTATTTGCTACCATACCCAGTTATTAGTGCGTTGAAAAACTAGAAATCATTTACATGTATGGAACTTGTTCTCCGTCACTGGAGATCTTTACCATGCAGAAGTGGAAATAAAAGCACGAAATAAAATTATTACTGAGATTAAAAGTGACCATACCAGGAGGTCAGACAATAATTGGGGAACCTCCTCCATATGTTACTATGTGTGTTGTATTGTATTTAAAAAGCCAACTGTGGAGAAACAATATAGATGCATATGCTTAGAATTGTTTTTGATGCTTTAGAACTGTAAGGACTGTACCTTTTAATACTGAGGACTGTTTACTTAAGTGCTTAGAACTGTATATGCTTAGAATTGTATAATATTTAATATATATATTATGGGGTACTTAACACTGTCTACCTTTAATACTTAGAATTATTAGGATAGTATATTAGTTTACTCTTACCGTATTCTCACCTACCTCACTCCTAACCTACCTCACTCCTAAGGCTCTATCTAATAAAATAAAAAGCAAAGCAAGCCATCCGAACCAGTTGCTCCTGTGGATGTTAATATCCCAGGATGGACAAACATTCCCTGCTCTGTGCTGGCACAGGAATGGGCTATGAATATGGGATTGGCAGAGGCATGAGATAGAGGTGGCGAGCCTGTAGATATTGTAACGAAGCTAAAAGGTCCCAGTAATTAAAGGAGCCTCACTGTGCACTGATGTGTGGCGCCGGATTTTTCCCGTTGATAGCTACGGGAAATGATGTATGTGTACTGTAAATAAAGCTATATTTTCATTATTGTATATCTCTTATCTTGTATCATGGTGTGTGCGTTTAGTACTGTGTGTAATCTGCCTGAGAAAGAACAGAAGACGGGCAGAAAAGAATTTGAAGGGGCAGAGGAGAAAGCCCTAGCAGTAATTCCCATCTGGGAAGATGTAACTTACTGCTGGTTAATGTGATAGGAAACTGGGCGCATAGAACCCCACAAGAGGATGGATATAATTGTCTTGATTGTTTTTCCCTTCCCCCACCGAGTTCCAATAGTTGTAGGGAAAGAGCTAGCATGCATCGTCCGGCGGGGATTGATATTTCTTACGAGACATAGGAAGGCTGACTTAAGGGTTAAGGAGTTGCAGTAGCAACTAGCCGCAGCCCGAAGAGAACTAGAGATATTAAGGTGGCAGTGGTGGCAGAAAGTGCAGCGAGCCGTAGAAAATGAAAGCAAATTAGTATAGTGACTTCCTGGTTTCCCGGTATATGTGAGAATAAATCATATAAAATGCTATAGGAATACTGAAAATCAGTGGTGACAGTTTTATATGAGCCTTTCAGTTGTGTCTGTGTTTCTTGATCTTTGAAGGGCTGCTTTGTTTATACTGGGAACGTCTGGCCTGTGTTCAGGCCAGACGTAACAGGATACATCTGTAACAGGATGTTGAAGGGAGGCTTATATTGAGTTAGAAGTTTTGTGGCATTTGTTATCGATGCAGGAGAAAAGGACATACAGGACAAAATTGTCACAAACCCCTGGATTTTACATTCAGTAATTAGCTTCCCTTCCCGGCAGGCCCCTAAGTGGCCTCAGCTGATAACCTAATGAAATATTTTAATTGTGCAGCTATAGATTTAGCTAAAAGATTTTACAGAAGCAGGGAGAGACTAAAATTTTTTCTTTTTCCCATCTATCTCACATGACTTTTTCCATCTACCTCACATGACTAAACTTGAAGGAATGTAACCGTGATTAATCACGGTGCTGCTCAGTTACTTATAGCTAGCCGTTTAATACTTTGTAATGTGATTTAAAAGTATGAATTAACCTCTTTTTGTATGTGAGATTTTTCTTTTACAGATTTACAAGAATAAAAGCTGAGGGTTTTTCTTTCTCCTATATTTTGGTTTTTTCCTGAACAGATCTGTTTTGAAAATTCTGATTTTTGCTTAATTTTGGATCCAAAGATTTTTGTGTTTACTTTTAAAAGGCCTACTTCTTGACCTTTCATTGTTTTTCTGTTTGTGTTTCTCTGTCATTATGTGTTCTGTTTTTGTATCATTTTGTGTTGTACATACATGACGACAGACTTTACTGACTGTAGGAGAGTGTACTGAATATGCAATAGCTTCTGACATCATTTAAGTGAAGCAGTCACTGCTAAAGTTTTGTGAACAAATGTTTTAATAATGTTTTAACAGGTGATTTTCTTCTTTCTTTGTTTTCTCCCCGTTGCCTTTGTTTACTTGCAAGTTAGTTTTACCCAAGGGAACGGAATGTATTTGTCTTCCCTACTATGAAAACACGATTCTGAGGCCGAAGCTTGTGTAGGAAAGCTGTCTCCAATCAAGGCCTATAATACTAGATAACAGGCCTTTCCCCGTAGACATTGTCAGCGAATCCTTTTCTTTTTTATAAAAAAAAGCTGAGCAGGCTTGAAGGGGGGTCAAGCAACCCCAGAAGCTTTTATTATGTTTCACAGGACTATAGGTTCCCTTAAGCAGTGTGGGCAGAATTATGATGAACCTTGATTGTGATACATTTAGTAGTACCTAGTCACACTGTTACTTGCAATTGTTATTATTTTGATTCTCACATTATTGATACCGTTTGAATTGATGCAGTTTTAGTGCTTTGTAGTTGCTCTTCTCTGTGTTAATGGTTTAGACCTAGACTAGATTTTTGAAACAGTAGTTTTTGTTGTTTTCTTTTTTTTGTGGTTACCTATCCTCCCAGATTTACATTTACGGCATATACAGAAGAAAACATTATTAAATGACCTAACAGATTTGTTAATGTCTTTTTACTAATCAAACATCCATACATTTGACCAAAGTAATACATAACACGCGATTCCAGCACCTCATATCCAAGGATGACATGGCCACTGTTCTAAATTTGATTGTTTAGGCCTGATTGACATTTATAAAATAAATTAGACCAGCATGGTATGTCAATATTTTATTTCCCCGATTGTACATGACCTTAATAACAATATTACATTCTGGCAACCCGAATTATTAGGTAAATGGGTGAATGAGCAAAATCAAACTATACAGATGAAATAATGTATCAAAGTCCTTGGGAATCCCCATTGTTTGAACCGTGTTTACAGATAAATGATATCTGCACTTTTGATGTACGATCTTCACAGTCTGAATATTATGTAGAAATTGGAACCCAATATATCAGTAAATGTTATAAAAACGTGAATGAAGTTTGGTGGTTTGAAGAAAAATGTAACCAGACTGCAGGGATTTACATATATTGAATGGCCCTTATGGCAAATTAATTATACTATATTGAGGAAAGCAGTAACCACCTCTAACAAGTTAAACAAGGTATGGAACAAGCTGTTGTTCAAGCTAGATTTGGCAAACAGGCAATAAATCGCCTTGCTGTAAAAATTAAAATTGACCTATCCCATCAATGGTGGGATATTTTCACTGGAAACTCTCTCTCAACTGACAAATATTTAAAATGGCATACTCATCCATTATTACTACCTCTACTAAGTAATATTGCATTAATTATTTGGAATTATTGTTTAACTTGTAAAATCTGGAAACGACCAGAATCTATAAAGAGAAATATGATAGCCTATAGCAATGTTAACCTGGACACTGCTTGCATAGTGCATACCACAAATCATGTCAGAGTTAGGAGGGTTGAGGCAAGTGAGAGCAGTTAAAAGGGAGGTGGTAAGGAAAGATTCTTCCCCAGATAATGAAGAACGGCCCTCATCACTTTACTGACCCCCTGTGTGAAGAATTGAACATCAGTGTGAGCCAGAAAAAATCTTCTGACTCAAGGGAGGAATGTCGATTCCCGGGTTCAAGTCCCACCATTGCTGAGTAGGCTGATGGTATTTCTGCTGAAGGAAAAATACCAGGCCTGCCTTGAATGCCAGACTTTGCAAAAAGAAGTTATAAACAACTCTTGCAGGACCTCAGAGATAACAATGTGAGACACAGGAGGAGGAGGAGGAGACAGCGCGGCAAGGGTACGAAGCGGCTTATCTGGGAAGGATGCAAGGGAGAGTTGAGATAAGAGGGAGACATAGCATAAGCGTAATAAACTTTGTTGTGTGAATTTTGCAAGCAGAAGCCAGAAGGCGTGCTGATTTTGGTTTTTTTAACCTGTTATAAGTAGAGCTGATAAGAAGCAGTTTTTTTAAGCATGAATGTTCCTGCGCGAGAAGTGTGCTAGCTATAGCCATTATGTAAGTATGTAGGATTATTCTTTCTCTGTCGGTATATCCATTTTCCTGTTGCTTATGTATAGTATATGAATGACATATAATAAAAAATAGAAACGTAAAAGATTCAGAGTTGTTCTTGTAAACAAATGGGATTTTTAACAACCGGATGGTGTGCATCCTAGGGTACTGAAGGAACTCAAAAATGAAATTTCTGATCTATTAGTTAAAATTTGTAACCTATAATTAAAATCATCCATTGTACCTGAAGACTGGAGGGTGGCCAATGTAACCCCAATATTTAAAAAGGGCTCCAGGGGCGTTCCAGGTAACTATAGACCAGTGAGCCTGACTTCAGTGGTGAGAAAAACAGTGGAAACTATTCTCAAGATCAAAATCACAGAACATATAGAAAGATATGGTTTAATGGAACAAAGTCAACATGGATTTACCCAAGTGAAGTCTTGCCTAACAAATCTGCTTCATTTTTTTGAAGTGGTTAATAAACATGTGGATAAAGGTGAACTGGTAAATGTAATGTATTTGGATTTTCAGAAGGTGTTTGACAAAGTCCCTCATGAGAGGCTTCTAAGAAAACTAAAAAGTCATGGGATAGGAGGCGATGTCCTTTCATGGATTACAAACAGGCTAAAAGAAAAGAAACAGAGAGAAGGATTACCGGTAAATGGACAATTTTCTCAGTGGAAAAGTGTAAACAGTGGAGTACCTCAGGGATATGTACTTGGACCGGTGCTTTTCAATATATTTATATAAATGATCTGGAAAGGAATACAACGAGTGAGGTTAACAAATTTGCGGATGATACAAAATTATTCAGAGTAGTTAAATCACAAGCGGATTGTGATACATTACAGGAGGACCTTGCAAGACTGGAAGATTGGGCATCTAAATGGCAGATGAAATTTAATGTAGACAAGTGCAAGGTGTTGCATATAGGGAAAAATAACCTTTGCTGTAGTTACACGATGTTAGGTTCCATGTTAGGAGCTACCACCCAGGAAAAAGATCTAGGCATCATAATAGATAATACTTTAAAATCATCGGCTCAGTGTACTGCAGCAGTCAAAAAAGCAAACATAATGTTAGGAATTATTAGGAAAGGAATGGTTAATAAAACGTAAAATGTCATAATGCCTCTATATCGCTCCATGGTGAGACCGCACCTGGAATACTGTGTACAATTCTTGTCACCGCATCTAAAAAAAGATATAGTTGAAATAGAGAAGGTACAGAGAAAGGCAACCAAAATGATAAGGGGGATGGAACAGCTCCCCTATGGGGAAAGGCTGAAGAGTTTATGGCTGTTCAGCTTTGAGAAGAGACAGCTGAGGGGGGATATGATAGAGGTCTTTAAGATCATGAGAGGTCTTGAATGAGTAGATGTGAATCGGTTATTTACACTTTCGAATAATTGAAGGACATAAGAACATAAGAAATGGCTATGCTATGGGGCATTCCAAGAAGTTCGCAAGTAGCACATTTAAGACTAATCGGAGAAAATTCTTTTTCACTCAACGAACAATAAAGCTCTGGAATTTGTTGCCAGAGGATGTGGTTAGTGCAGTTAGTGTAGCTGGGTTCAAAAAAAGTTTGGATAAACATATAAACATAGAAATGATGGCAGAAGAAGACTAAATGGCCCATCCAGTCTGCCCAGCAAGCTTTGCACTTTTTTTTTTTTTCATACTTTTGTTACTCTTGGCTCTTAGTAACCTTTTGGTTCTATTTCCCTTCCACTCCCACCATTATTGTAGAGAGCACAGCAGAGTTGGAACTGCATCTAAGTGAATATCTAGCTTAATTAGTTAGGGGTAGTAACCAACGCAATAAGCAAGCTACACTAGGGATGTGAATCGTTTTAGGACGATTAAAATTATCGTCCGATAATTTTAATATCGTCTTAAACCGTTATGGAACACAATACAATAGAGATTCTAACGATTTATCGTTATAAATCGTTAGAATCGTGAGCCGGCACACTAAAACCCCCTAAAACCCACCCCCGACCCTTTAAATTAAATCCCCCACCCTCCCGAACCCCCCCAAATGACTTAAATAACCTGCGGGTCCAGCGGCGGTCCGGAACGGCAGCGGTCCGGAACGGGCTCCTGCTACTGAATCTTGTTGTCTTCGGCCGGCGCCATTTTCCAAAATGGCGCCGAAAAATGGCTGCGGCCATAGACGAACACGATTGGACGGCAGGAGGTCCTTCCGGACCCCCGCTGGACTTTTGGCAAGTCTTGTGGGGGTCAGGAGGCCCCCCCCAAGCTGGCCAAAAGTTCCTGGAGGTCCAGCGGGGGTCAGGGAGCGATTTCCCGCCGCGAATCGTTTTCGTACGGAAAATGGCGCCGGCCATACACGTATGGCCGGCGCCATTTTCCGTAAGGAAAATGGCGCCGGCAGGAGATCGACTGCAGGAGGTCGTTCAGCGAGGGTTCCGGCGCCTCGCTGAACGACCTCCTGCAGTCGATCTCCTGCCGGCGCCATTTTCCGTACGAAAACGATTCGCGGCGGGAAATCACTCCCTGACCCCCGCTGGACCTCCAGGAACTTTTGGCCAGCTTGGGGGGGGCCTCCTGACCCCCACAAGACTTGCCAAAAGTCCAGCGGGGGTCCGGAAGGACCTCCTGCCGTCCAATCGTGTTCGTCTATGGCCGCCGCCATTTTTCGGCGCCATTTGGAAAATGGCGCCGGCCGAAGACAACAAGATTCAGTAGCAGGAGCCCGTTCCGGACCGCTGCCGATCCGGACCGCCGCTGGACCCGCAGGTTATTTAAGTCATTTGGGGGGGGGTTCGGGAGGGTGGGGGGATTTAATTTAAAGGGTCGGGGGTGGGTTTTAGGGGGTTTTAATGTGCCGGTTTTGCGATTTTACGTTTTTTTCGATTTTTTACGATTTTTTCACGATTTTTCACGATATTTTACCCCCCCAAACGGCAAAAATACGATTCCCTCCCCCTCCCAGCCGAAATCGATCGTTAAGACGATCGAGGACACGATTCACATCTCTAAGCTACACCCATGCTTATTTGTTTACCCAGACTATGTAATTCAGTCTTGTTGGTTGTTGTCTGTATATAGATACCCTTTTCTTCATTCCCCCTGCCATTGAAGCAGAGAGTTATGCTGGATATGCGTGAAGTATCAGTCTTTCTCCCCTGCCGTTGAAACAGAGAACTATGCTGGATGTGTATTGAAAGTGAAATATCAGGCTTATTTGGTTTGGGGTAGTAACTGTCGTAACAAGCAAGCTACTCCCCACTTTTTTGTGAATGCAAATCCTTTTTTCCACATTTCCTCTTGCCATTGAAGCTTAGAGCAATGTTGGAGTTGCATAGCCTTCATTCCCGCGAGCCACCCACTCTTCATTCACGTCCTCTAGACTTTATGGATCCACAGTGTTTATCCCACGCCCCTTTTAAGTCCTTCACAGTTCTGGTCTTCACCACTTCCTCCGGAAGGGCATTCCAGGCATCCACCACCCTCTCCGTGAAGAAATACTTCTTGACATTGGTTCTGAGTCTTCCTCCCTGGAGCTTCAAATCGTGACCCCTGGTTCTGCTGATTCTTTTCCGACGGAAAAGGTTTGTCATTGTCTTTGGATCGTTAAAATCTTTCAAGTATCTGAAAGTCTGTATCATATCAACTCTGCTCCTCCTTTGCTCCAAGGTGTACATATTTAGATTCTTCAATCTCTCCTCATAAGTCATTTGATGAAGACCATCCACGTTTCTGGTTGCCCTTCTCTGGACCGCCTCCATCTTTTCTCTGTCTCTTTGGAGATACAGTCTCCAGAACTGAACACAGTACTCCAGGTGAGGTCTCACCAAGGACCTGGACAAGGGGATAATTACTTCCCTTTTCTTACTCGATATTCCTCTCTCTATGCAGCCCAGCATTCTTCTGGCTTTAGCTATCGCCTTGTCACATTGTTTTGCCGACTTCAGATCATTAGACACTATCACCCCAATGTCTCTCTCCTGCTCCGTGCACATCAGCCTTTCTCCCCCCGATTGAATACAGTTCATTCGGATTTCCACTCCCCATTTGCATGACTCTGCACTTCTTGGCATTGAATCTCAGCTGCCATATCTTCGACCACTCTTCCAGCTTCCTTAAATCCCGTCTCATTCTCTCCACTCCTTCCAGCGTGTCCGCTCTGTTTCAGATCTTAGTGTCATCCACAAAAAGACAAACCTTATCTTCTTTCCCATCTGTAATGTCGCTCACAAATATATTGAACAGGACTGGTCCCAACACCGATCCTTGTGGTACACCGCTTAAAACCTCTCTCTCTTCAGAGAGAGTTCCATTTACTATCACACATTGTCTTCTGTCCATCAACCAGTTTGCAATCCAGGCCACCACCTTGGCACTCACTTCTAAGCTTCTCATTTTATTCACTAGTGCGGGACCGTATCAAAAGCTTTGCTGAAATAGTAGATGACATCGAGTACTCTTCCTTGATCCAATTCCTTGGTTACCCAGTCAAAAAAGTCAATCAGATTTGTCTGACAGGATCTTCCCCTGGTGAATCCATGCTGCCTCTGGTCCAGCAATTCTCTCGACTGTAGATAGTTCACTGCTTTCTCTTTCAATAGTGACTCCATTACTTTTCCCACCACTGAAGTGAGGCTAACTGGTCTGTAGTTACCAGCCTCTTCTCTGTTCCCACTCTTGTGAAGCGGGACCACCACCGCTCTTCTCCAATCACTCGGCACCACTCCCGTTTCTAGGGATCTATTAAACAGGTCACATAGCAGACCTGCCAGTGCATCTCTGAGCTCCCTCAGTATCCTGGGATGAACTTCATCAGGCCCCATAGTTTTGTCCACTTTCAGTTTCTCCAGCTCTTTCCATACATTTTCTACTGTAAATGGAGTTACATCTACTCCACTCCACTCCAGTTTCTTGTTAACTAACGACGGTCCTTCTCCAGGGTCCTCTACCCAGGTACATTTCCAGCCTGTCTAATCTACTGTGGGAATCCCTCCTGGTTCCTCCGCCTCTCCACAGTCTCACCCAGAGCTCCCTGCTGTGCCTGACCTCGCCTCCCAATGGTGTGGACCTGTGGCGCTCCTCCCCACAGGTGGTAACAACTCTCATCTCAGGCCAAGGGTCCACATACCCACAAACCATAACACTCACTTTCTCTTTTAAATCAAGCATAGACACATATAGACTATCAATTTACCCCACCATCCTCTTCTCCCCCAAACTTTAAGTCACAAAATTTCCCAGAAAGGCAATACTTATAAATCCTCTTCAATCACCAGCAAAATTACCTTCTGCTCTCAGTGCTCCTTCAGGTTAGAGAAGGAGAAAGAAAGTTTAATTGTTGACCACTCTCTTTCTGTTTTATGTTTTAAAAGGAAAACTGGAAGATGAGGAAAAGAGAATCCAAGGACAAATTGAAAAAGAGAGCAAAGCTCTGGAGGAAAACCTTTCCAGACTCGCAGAGGAGATGACATACCGGCAGAGTGGATTTAAGAGACGTGAACAGCGCTCAGAGGTGCTGCAGTATTCAATAGAAATTGAGGACTCTGACATTATGACAGATGAGGTATTGTTCCCATTTTGAAGAATCTCTTCTGTTAAGGTAATTTTAAAAGGTTTTGGGGGGGGTCGGGAGGGTGGGATCGATTTAAAGGGTCGGGTGGGTTGTTTTTTTTAGCAGCGCGGGCCTCCCTAAAAAATAAGGGTCGGGAGGGTAGGGGAGGCTAAGGGGGGTCGATTTAAACAGTCGGGTGGGGTTTTTTTTTATCGGGCCATCGGCGCCATTTTAATTAGTGACAGCCAAAATGGCTTTAAAGATGGCGCCGGCCATCTTTACTCATCAGCCCCTATTATACTATACTCTATAATAGGGGCTGATGAGTAAAGATGGCCGGCACCATCTTTAAAGATGGCGCCGGCCATCCAGTGCTCCTACCATGTGACAGGGGCCGGCCAATGGCACGGATACCCTGTCACATGGTAAGAGCAAAGGGGCATTGGCGCCATTTTTTTTTTAGAACAGCTGATGCCTGGGAACGGGAAATCTCTCCCCGAGGCCCCCCCTGGATCTCTCCTTTCCCCGAGGCCCCCCTGGATCTCTCCTCTCCCCGAGGCCCCCCTGGATCTCTCCCCGAGGCCCCCCTGGACCACCAGGTAATTTTAAAAGGTTTTGGGGGGGTCGGGAGGGTGGGGTCGATTTAAAGGGTCGGGTGGATTGTTTTTTTTTAGCGGCGCGGGCCTCCCTAAAAAAAAAATTAGCGATGTGAATTGGAATCGGAAACAATTTTAATTCACATATCTTAACGATCAGATTCCCCCCCCAGCCGAATCTGATCGATAAGACAATCTGGCACACGATTCACATCTCTAATGTTCACTGGGCACACTGGTTAGTGGACATGACCGATATCGCTGAGCCACTTTGGCTATGTGTGGCCAGACAGTTGACTTGTGTGCCAAATATGCCAGTGGATCTATCTGCATGTCCTCTGTGGGGTCTTAGAGATACCATGTCACTGACAGTTATGCTGGTGTCTCCTTTGCTTGGGTGGGCTGAGAGTCACTCATGCCAGCTGCTTTCTCTCTAGCCCAAAGCACAAAGATGAATCTTTATGGGCAACATGCCTTTGGCATACTGAAGTGGAGAAGAGGAGGTACTAGCTGCGCTGACAGAGTGCTGCTCCTGCTTGGGCTAGCACAACTCTCGGAAGTGCCCGCTGTTTCCTCCTCTGCTTCATGCCTAATCTGTCTCTGCCTATGGCTCTCCTGTTCACAGACTTTTAGTAACAGCAGGTCCTTCACAAATGAGAGACAATTGGACTGTAGGGCGAGTTTCCCTTTCACTCGGGGATCATAGACTGTGACAAGCATGCATGTATGCTCTTCTGTTAAAGGCCTTAATCTCTATTGCACCTGCTGCTGCAAAACATCCAGGCAATGCAGCACCTCAGCTGTCATTCCCTCTTCCTATTTAAAGCCCTCCAAATTTTCATCCAGGAAATTAACTATAGGGATGATGTCAGCCAGGTGGCACTTCTGGAACTCATCTCCTCTGTGACATCCTGAAGGGCTGCAGGATTTTTACCAGCTGACTCATGACTAACAAATAATGATGCCCTAAGGGATTCTGCACACCTATGTCCATTGAACCAGAAAGTTCATGAAGGGGTGTCTGTAGCTCCACTAAATTCTGCAGCATCATATAGGTGGAATTCCACTGGGTGGCAACGTCTTGAATGAGACACTTGTGAGGCATGTCCAAATCAGTCTGCTTTTGTCGGAGAACCTGCCCCGCCTTTACACTTCTGTGGAAGTGCGCTGCTATGATCCTGCACTTGTGTATTAGTGTATGCAAGTATTCAGTCTCTTGGTCATTGGACTCCAACCCCAGAGCTGACTTCACTACCAGGTGCAGAGTGTGTGTAAAACTTCGGATGTTCTGAAAGTGCCCGTTGGTTATTGTCTTAACCATTGTTTGCACCATTGTCTGTGACAAAGAACCCTGCCTAAGGATTCCTGTCTTGCTGGTGTAATTGCCAGCCCTCCAGCATCTGTCTGATGCATGCTAGAATATTGGCTGCAGTATGGGGCCTGGTCCATCAGGTGGGTGTGCAGTAAAGCCCACCTCCACCCTGATACTTGTTCACTAATAAAGCTGCTGCCTGCCCATGCCTCAGCCAGGTCCCACCAGTGTGCTGTCAGGGAGAGGTAAGAGTATGCAGCATTCATGGCGGTCCAGATATCGCAGGTGAAATGCACACTCCCCTGTGCCTTAACTAGCAGAGCTTGGATGTGACTGCAACACTGCTTGTACAGGCTGGGGATGACCTTTCTGCTAAATGTGGTTCTGGAAGGAACTTAGTAATTTGGAACTATGGACCTTCAGAAAATGCTTGAAAACCCACATTCTCCACTATCTGCAAAGGCTGGTCATCAAGGGAATCATTTCCCAATGCTCCTGGTTATGGCTTTTGAGGCTGCCTACCTCCTACCCCCGGGAAAGCTTTATCGCACTCCACCCATTTTCTCCATGGTGGGTTTGTCACTTCTGCCACATGGCAGGGGGCTGCTGGCCTGCCACCTGACTGCTAGAAGTGGCTGAGGGTGTTGTGGTGTGACTCTGCTCCTTTTCAACCACTTTACACTGCCTGGAGAAAGGGGTCCCCTGACTGGTACTGCCACCATCCCCAGATGGCAAGTACTGTTGTTGGGGTTGGTGTTGCCTCTTTCATATGATGTGTCATGCCAAAATTAGATAGATGTCCCATTTTCTTGCCTCTGCTAATAGCCCTGCCACAATAATTACACCGAGCAAAACACGGGTCCTCCGTCACTTTAAAGTGATTCCAGATCACAGATGTCTTTCATGATCCCTTCTCTATAGCCTTCGGGGTGGATGCTGGCACTGGAGCTGAAGTAGTGGGTGCACCCTGAGAAGCAATGCCAGGGGCATCAGTCACACTCTGTGCCTGCGCTGACTGCTCTTCCTCCTCATCATCATCAGTTTCATCTCTCCCCTGCTGCACTGAAGTGGAGGCTAAGACAGGACTAACAAATCCTTCTAAACCTTCTTCAGCTATTACTTCTTCCATTTCTGATGAGAATGCCACACAAGATGATTCTTCATCGGAATCAGAAGCAAACAGTGCCTGTGCTACATTGTCAATGCTAAGTCGAGACTGCTGTCTCACTGCACCTTTTGGGTGTTGCCATTTTGTCTTGCATGACTCAGCCTCCCCTTCCCTCACCCCCAAAACTTCAGGGTCAGAAACAGGTGGTGGCGATGCATCATGTTTAGATTTCATTTTTTTTCCGGATGGAACTGCCTGTCCCTCCAGAGATTTTAGATTGGAACAGGTCCCTTTAACTTTAATGGGGGACTGGCACTCCCTTTTGAGGGTGTCTCCTCTTCCAGTCCCAATCACCCGACCACATCTAGGCTTTACCTGACATTATGGATTTAATGTCACTGCCTACTAGGGATTTCAATTAAAAGAATTATTTCCAAAAGAGGCCCACTGGGGATTTGGCTTCACTGACCACCGCTGTCCCAATATACTTGAGTCTGCAAAACTGGCTGCCCACAGGCACAGTGCCTTTATGTGAACTAATATCATGTGTGTGCACACACCAAGCTTGTAACTACAAAAGAGGCCCACTGGGGATTTGGCTTCACAGACCACCGCTGTCCCAATTGTTGCATCCGTTGGTCTTCAACAGCTTCGCCTCACCCTGCCTCCTCTCTACTTTCGGCTCCTCCCGCTTACCTTGGACTAATGGCCGCTGCTGCGTCTACATGCTGACCTCTCCGGCGTCAACGGAGTGACTATGGTGCTGCCTCTCACCATGTTCTCTCAAGGTATTACTAGGGCACGCGTGCCACCCTCATCGTTAATCTCACATTGGCGCGAACCTCAGGGGCTTCCCCCTATTCTGACGTCATGACTTCCGGGTATATCTGCCTACAGCATTTGCTAGCTCATTGAGCTAGCAAGGGAAATCATATAAGGAGAAATTATATGGATACGCTTCGTTATTCCTAAGCTACGCTGCCTCCAGATCTTCGCTGGAACTCTCTTTGCCCTTCGGGGTTACTAACCTGGGTACCTGCTCCTCGGGGGCCCTTTTGCTTTTTTCAGGTGCCTATCAGGAAACTGGTACTCACTCCTCGAGGGCCCATGTTCCCTACCTCGATGCCTGCACTCCTTAACTTCTACTTGGGAATCGCTATACAACAAATACCATCTGTGAGTACTAACTCTGTACTGTCTCCTCTGCACTGCTTTGCTGGAATCAGGTACTCGCTCCTCGAGGGCCTGCTCTTCCTTCTCCAGTGCCTGACCCTCTCTTCCAGTGAACTACTGAACTCCTATTATCAACTCTGGGACTCAGGATACCTATATCACCTGTGTGTACTCATAACACTCAGTCTTGTTTCACTGCAGCACTGTACTCCAGGAGATCCTTCATTCCAGTGTCATTGTGGAGAGACACACCCCTGCCGGGATTCTACGAGTCTTCTACAGATTCTACTCAGTACTGCCATCTCTGGTGGTATCACTAAACTGTTTAATAAAAGATCCGACTCTGTGTTTGTGCATCCCGAGTCTAGCCTAGCACTGTGGTCCCTCATGGGACTGCTCCCCGTGGGCGTGGTCAGCTGCCACAGTGCCCAAGGATCCACCCAAACACCACTAACCATAACACTAATATACTTGACTCTGTAAATCTACCCAGTGCCCATTGGCACTGTTGTCCAGTGCACTGCCTTCTTGGATTAAAAGAGCACAGAGAGACAGTGAGTTCAATAAAAAAAAAAACTGCAGTTAACAAAAAAGCCTGGATTGGCACAGCAGGAAAATCGATGAAATATATTTTTTAATGGAAATTCTAGCAAACTAGCTAGAAACTGAATATATCTCTCCCACCCACAACACCCAAATGCTGCTTGCAACCTATCCCAGGGGGTAAAATAAGCAGCAAAATGCCACTGCTAGTGCTAGCAGCTTCTCTCCGTGGCACAGAGAGACCGTCTCAGATCAACTAAAAAAAGTGCGGTAAAAAAAAACAGGGCTAGCTGGCACTGCAGCCAAATCGAACAAATATCTTTTTCTATCAAAATAGCGAGCAAATGAATAGAGATCTCAGACATCAGACTAGCTCTGAGTGAACTCCTTCCACAGACCACCTCCCCAGACTACCCCTGCAAAGAAAGTGCGTGGCATGCTGCGTGCGTAACGTATATATAGGAAGTGGAACAGCGTCACAGAGCACTGAGTGAGAGCAGCGATTCGCTGCATTAGAAAAATGCTTAGCATTGATAGGTTGCATTCTGGTCTCCTTGTCAACCTGTCTCACCCACTCTATAACAGGGCTGTGAGGTCCATTATGACTCACAGGAAAGGGCTGGTTTTTGCTATCTCCTATGTCAAACGGCCACGGCCGCTAAGAAATCACTGCAAGCCAAAAGAATAAAACTAATGAGTTTTTATTTATTTTATTTATTTATTGGTTGTTTTTATATACTGACATTCATTGGAGTATATAACATCGGTTTACATTATAACTGTGAGAAATAGTAAGACTAAGGTGTCTTACTATTGATACATGGTAACATTGCAAATATGTAGATAACATAATAATAACTTAAAGAACTAAGGAGGCGTATTAATACAGTATAGCATAAATAGCATAAATAAACATTTAACTTAAGATTTCTGTATCTTAGCAGTGATAACTTAATAACTTAATAGAATATAAAGTAGCATGATAAACAATTAACCTAAGATTGCGGGATCTTAGTAGTGATAAATGGAATCTTTGAGATAAGGGGAATATTTATGGTAACATTGAGGTATAGAAGTATAATAGCATTGAAATGTTAAGCTTGTATGTTGGTGATGTTGGTTAATGGGATAGGGTACTTAAATCTGCTGTGGGAGATGGGTGGAGTCTGTGTGTTGGTAGGCTTTTTGGAATAGCCAGGTTTTCTGTTTTTGTTTTGAATGTTTGGGTGGAGGCTTCCAATCTTAGTTGGGTGGGCAGTCTGTTCCAGAGGGATGGGCCTGCAATTGAGATGGTGTGTTTTCTGGTGGAAGTGAGGTGGGCTAGTTTTGTGGGAGGGATAGAAAGGAGGCCAGTGTTTTGGGAGCGCAGGTTTCTCTGGGAGTCGTGATGGTGGGGAGTGTCCTTTAGCCATTTGTGATTTTCATTGTTAATGGTTTTGTGTAGCAGAGTAAGGCATTTGTATTGTGCCCTGTAGGTTACGGGGAGCCAAAGGAGTTCTTTTAGTATGGGGATGATGTGTGAGGAGTGTTTGCAGTTTGTGAACGATCTGGCTGCTGCGTTTTGAAGAAGCTGAAGGGGTTTGGTGGAGGATGCTGGGAGTCCGATGAGGAGGGAGTTACAGTAGTCCAGTTTGGAAAGTATGAGGGACTGAAGTACTGTGCGGTAATCTTGGTTGAATAGTAGGAATTTGAGTCTTTTTAGGACTTGGAGCTTGTAAAATCCCTCTTTGATTGTTAAGTTTATGTGTTTCTTCATGTTGAGTTCCGAGTCCAGCATGATTCCAAGGTCTTTTACTTCGTTGGGGAATTTGAAGTTTGGTTGTATGGACTTAATTTTTTGGGTGGATTTTGTGGTGGTTTTGTTGGAGATGTGTAAGATTTCTGTTTTATTGTTGTTGAGTGTGAGGGATATCTGGGTGAGAAGGTTTTTTATTTGGATGGAGAGGGATTCCCATAAAGAGATGGTGTTTTGTATGTTTTCCTTGATGGGAAAAAGGATCTGGACGTCGTCTGCATAGATGTAGTAGGTGAGATCCAGGTTGTAGAGGAGCTTGCAGAGGGGAGCATATATATATTGAACAGGGTGGAGGAGAGTGAGGATCCTTGGGGTACGCTGTGGGGGATTGGGAATTGTTTTGATTCGGAGTTGTTGAGGTGAACTTTGTAGGATCTGTTAGATAGATAGGAGCTGAACCATTTGAGGGTGTTTTCTCCTAGTCCAATCTCCATCAGTCAGGTTAGTAATATGTTGTGATTTACAGGGTCGAAAGCAGCAGAGATGTCCAGTAGTATCAGAAGGTAGGAGTGTCCGTTGTCAATGCCTCTGAGGGCTGTGTCTGTGAGTGATAAAAGGAGAGTCTCGGTGCTGAGGGATTTCTGGAACCGTGGTTGTGTGAGGGGTGCAGTATGTTATGGTTTTCCAGGTATTCTGATAGTTGGAGGTTCACAATTTTTTCCATGATCTTGGATATGAAAGATAGGTTTGAGATGGGTCTGTAGTTGGCAGGGTTGGAGGGGTCCAGTTGTAGGCTTTTTGAGAATAGGCTGATTATGGCACATTTTAGGGCTTTGGGGAAGATGCCTTGTTCTAGAGATTTAGTTATAATGTCTGCAATTGGTTTAGCTATGAGATCTGGTATGAGTTTGAGGGTCTTGACAGGGATGGGATTGAGGGGGTGAATGGCTGGTTTTATTTTTTGAATGATTTTTTTGACTTCGGTTGAGGCGATTAGTTCGAAGTTAGATCAGGTAGGGTGTGAGGTATTGTGAATTGGGATTTCTTTGTTTGTGTAGGGGTTGGAGGCTATGAGTTTAGTAATTTTATTGGAGAAGAAATGGGCAAGATCTTTGCATGTCTTTGAGTTGCAGTCTGTGGTAGGTGAGTGTGGCTGGGTTGAGTAAGTTTGGATATCAGGTCAAAGAGGACTCTGGGATTGTATTGATGTTGGTGGATTTTCTTTCCATATAATTCTTTATTGGCTTTGTCGGTGTTGGTTCTGTAGATGTGGAGTAGCGTTTTGTATCTGTCAAGGTGGTATGTGGTAGGATGTCTTCTCCAGGTTTTCTCTGCTTGTCTGAGTAGTCTTTTGGAGTTTTTCAGCTCTGGGTTGTACCACGGTGTTTTGTGGGGGTTGTTGTTGTTGATAGCTTTGGTGATGATGGGGTATTTGGTTTTGGCAATTTTGGTGTTGATGTTGATCCAGGAGTCAATGGCTGTGTTTGGGTCATTGAGGTTTAAGGTTGTTAGAACATTGGGGAGAATTTCTGTTAGATCGTCGCTGGAGCAGGATTTGTGGAACTTGATGTATTTTTTGGAGTTGTGTTCTAGGTGGATGGTTTTCAGTTGTAGGGTGGTCTGAATGAGTTTGTGGTCAGACCACAGGATGCTAGTGGTGGAGGGGGGGGGCTGCTGGGGTCTGAGATTTTGTCGTTGATTAATATAAGATCCAGTGTGTGGCCCGATTTTTGGGTTGGGGAGTCAATGATTTGATAGAAGCCCATAGCGGTCATGGTATCAAGGAGGAGTTTGCATTGAGATGGGAGGGGAATAGTGTCAATATGGAGGTTGAAATCTCCTAATACAATTGCGGGTAGGTCCAAGTTGACTTGGGAGGAGATGGTTTCTATGAGGGTGGATAGATTGTGGTCTAAGCATTTCGGCGGGGCATATAGCAGGAGAATTTGGAGGTTTTTGGATTTGAAGAGGCCAATTTCTAGGAGGGGGGGGGGGCGGGGATGATATAAGATAAGAACCTGCCATACTGGGTCAGACCAAGGATCCATCAAGCCCAGCATCCTGTTTCCAACAGTGGCCAATCCAGGCCATAAGAACCTGGCAAGTACCCAAAAACTAAGTCTATCCCATGTTACTGTTGCTAGTAATAGCAGTGGCCATTTTCTAAGTCAACTTAATTAATAGCTGGTAATGGACTTCTCCTCCAAGAACTTATCCAATCCTTTTACAGCTACACTAAATACTCTAACCACATCCTCTGGCAACAAATTCCAGAGTTTAATTGTGTGTTGAGTAAAAAATAACTTTTTCCGATTAGTTTTAAATGTGCCACAAGCTACCTTCATGGAGTGCCCCCGAGTCTTTCTATTATCTGAAAGAGTAAATAACCGATCCACATCTACCCATTCTAGACCTCTCATGATTTTAAACACCTCTATCAAATCCCCCCTCAGTCGTCTCTTTTCCAAGCTGAAAAGTCCTAACCTCTGTTCCATTCCCCTTATCATTTTGGTCGTCCTTCTCTGTACCTTCTCCATCGCAATTATATCTTTTTTGAGATGCGGCGACCAGAATTGTACACAGTATTCAAGGTGCGGTCTCACCATGGAGCGATACAGAGGCATTATGACATTTTCCATTTTTATTCACCATTCCCTTTCTAATAATTCCCATATGTTGATGGGGATGTAAGTGAGGTTGAGTTTTTTGAGGGCCAGGAGGAGGAGACTACCTCCTTTTTTCTTTGGTCTGGGTAGGGAGAATATGTATGTTTCATGCAGAAGTTGGTTGATTGAGACTGTGTCTGATTTTTTAAGCCATGATTCGGTGATGCATAGGATGTCAAGGTGGTTGTCTGTTAGGAAAGTCATTAGAATGGGAATTTTTTTGGAGATGGATTGGGCATTGATGAGGAGCAGAGTTATGATTGACAAGCACTATGAGGTGGGGGTTGTGGTTGATGGGGATGGGGGTGAGGCATCTTGGGCGTATGGGGTTGTGGTTTGTCTTTTTTGTGGGATGCAGTTGCAGTTGTATGAGGGTTGTTTTGAGGAAGGTATGCATGGTGTGGTATGGGGGAGGGGTTGAGTAGGGGGGTATTGGGTAAGTGTGTTGGCTAGGGTGTGTGGGGTGCCTTTTCTGCGGTTGGAGTTGTTGTGGCAGTATGGCTGGCTTGGGGGGCTTGAGTGGTAAGTTTCAGAGGAAGGTGGAAATGGGGGTTTGGGATAGAGGGAGTCCCTTTGATGTAGCTGGGGGGCGGTGGTTTTGTGAGCGAGCAGGATGATGGTTGGAGTTGTTCTCGGCGCGCACGAAAGGGTGCACAAAGGGGCTGGCTTCTTTGTTGCGCTCCGTCGTGCGCACGACGCCGGGCACGCGACTCTCAGGGACTGCCGCAGCTTAAAAAGAAGCACACACCGTCGCTTTGGGTTACGTCAGTGTCGCTTTGGGGATGCCGTCGTGGGGTCGGCCGCAGTGGGAGCCGGGATTTCATTCCGGTCGCAGGGCCTCGTGGTGGGTTAGGCTTCAGTCCGGTCACTGGCTTCAGGCCTGGGCTCATGCCCACGGCCTGGTCACTGGCTTCGGGCCTGGGGTCTTGCCCACGGCCTGGTTGCTGGTTCCTGAGCTCCTATGTTTGTATTTGTGGGGGATTGCGATACGTTTTGCGAACCCACGAATACAACAAATATGGACCTATACGTTGCGGATTGCCAATGCGTTGCAAATGAATACACACCCCTACTCTCTGTCTTATCAATGTCTTACATTTAACTTGCCAACGCTTATGCTTTATCCTATTTTCTTCTGTTGGATCCTTCTTCTAAATTTTGAATGAAGATCTTTTGGCTAAGATAGCTTCTTTCACATCACCCTTTAACCATGTGTTCCGATTCTCGCTCGCGGAGTTCTCCCCACGAAGTGGCCTCTCACCTTTATTGCACTGCATTCATCGACGCGGCCAGAATGCCGCCAAAGCCACGCTGCCAATTTCTTTCATGTCTACAGCAGGGAGCCGCTGAGACTGATGCTCCTCTGTAGCCCAAACTGCCGAGCTTCTGCCGCCCTTCTGTGGCCGGAGGACGCTGCTGCTGCTGCTCTTCCTAAGCAGCCTGGAGGCTGCCGCTGCTGCGGTGGCCTGGATTGCCATGGACTTCTTCTTCCTCAGCAGCAGGGAGCCACCACCACCTATCTGAGGCCCTATCCTGCGGCCTGGGGCCGCCTCTGAACTCTCCCTCGCAGCATGGACGCCGCCACAGGGCTCTGCCTGCTCCTGCCTGCCTCTAGGTGCGTGGCTACGCCTCCTTACAAGATTTAAAGGGCCCATGGATGGATATTCTCTGGGCCCCACTAGATCACGTCTTCCAGGGCGTCTTCCTGTTAGCTCTATAAAAGGGCTTCACTTCCACTTCTGCTTTGCCTTGCATTGGAGTTTCCTGTCTCTGGAGATTCCGCCTTCTAGTGCTCCATCAGGTCTTCGTTCTTCGTTGGAGCTCCTTGTCCTGTCTTGTTTCCTGAGACTTCATTGCTTCCTGATGTTCCATGTCTTGATGTTCTGAGGTTCCTTTCCTCCATTGTTTGTTCCAAGTCCAGACATCCTGATGTTCCACGTCCTCATGGTCCGAGGTTCCGCTCCTCCTTCGCCTGTTCCAAGTCCTGAGTTCCTTCATGTCCTCCTCAGAGTTCCTCCAAGTCTTCCAAGTCCTCCTCTGATCCTCCAGCTCTTCGAGTCCTCCAGATGACATCCTGTTGGGTAAATCCTGACCTTCCAGTTCCTGTTCTCGTCATTAGAGTTTCGTTTCAGCTGGGTTCCCTTCCTGCACTTGTCCCACTCTCCACGTGGTCCACGACCAGCCTTCACAGGTTGTGTAGGGTGCGCAGTGGGACAGGGTGGTCCGTGACCAGCCCTGTGGGTCCGCCCTGTGGTGGGCTGTGTAGGTCATCCTGAGAGACAGTGACAATGTCTGAACTCTCCAAGTTCCACGTCTACATCTTGAACCTTCCAATAAGCCTTCCAAGTTCCAAGTCTACGTCTTGAGCCTTCCAAGTTCCATGTTTACATCTTGAACCTTCCAAGTTCCACGTCTATGTCTTGAGCCTTCTATGTTCCAAGGTCTCCATCTGCCCTCGTCCTCTGTCTGGCCTGATGCTTCTTGCTCTTACCCAGCGGCAGGTCTGAAAGGGCTTGGAATGGTCGAAGGACCATTCAATGACCACTAGGGATGTGAATCGTTTTTTGACGATTTAAAATATCGTCCGATATATTTTAAATCGTCAAAAATCGTTAGGGCCACGATACAATACCAATTCCCCCGATTTATCGTCAAAAAATCGTAAATCGGGGGAAGGAGGAGGGCAGGAAAACCGGCACACTAAAACACCCTAAAACCCACCCCCGACCCTTTAAATTAAATCCCCCACCCTCCCGAACCCCCCCCCCCCCCAATGCCTTAAATTACCTGGGGGGTCCAGCGGCGGTCCGTAGCTAAATCGGGGGAAGGGAGAGGGCAGGAAAACCGGCACACTAAAACACCCTAAAACCCACCACCGACCCTTTAAATTAAATCCCCCACCCAAATGTCTTAAATTACCTGGGGGTTCAGCGGCGGTCCGAAACGGCCTCCTGCAATTGAATCGTGTTGTCTTCAGCCGGCGCCATTTTGCAAAATGGCGGCGCAAAATGGCGGCGGCCATAGACCAACACGATTCGACTGCAGGAGGTCGTTCCGGACCCCCGCTGGACTTTTGGCAAGTCTTGTGGGGGTCAGGAGGCCCCCCCAAGCTGGCCAAAAGTCCCTGGGTGTCCAGCGGTGGTCCGGGAGCAATTTCCTGCCGCGAATCGTTTTCCGTACGGCGAATGGCGCCGGCAAGAGATCGACTGCAGGAGGTCGTTCAGCGGGGGTCCGGAACCCCCGCTGAACGACCTCCTGCAGTCGATCTCCTGCCGGCGCCATTCGCCGTACGGAAAACGATTCGCGGGCAGGAAATCGCTCCCGGACCACCGCTGGACAGCCAGGGACTTTTGGCCAGCTTGGGGGGGCCTCCTGACCCCCACAAGACTTGCCAAAAGTCCAGCGGGGGTCCGGAACGACCCTCCTGCAGTCGAATCGTGTTGGTCTATGGCCGCCGCCATTTTGCGCCGCCATTTTGCAAAATGGCGCCGGCTGAAGACAACACGATTCAATTGCAGGAGGCCGTTTCGGACCGCCGCTGAACCCCCAGGTAATTTAAGACATTTGGGTGGGGGATTTAATTTAAAGGGTCGGGGGTGGGTTTTAGGGTGTTTTAGTGTGCCGGTTTTCCTGCCCTCTCCCTTCCCCCAATTTAGCTACGGACCGCCGCTGGACCCCCAGGTAATTTAAGGCATTTGGGGGGGGGGTTCGGGAGGGTGGGGGATTTAATTTAAAGGGTTGGGGGTGGGTTTTAGGGGGTTTTAGTGTGCCGGTTCACGATTTTAACGATTTTCACGATACTCTAAACACCCAAACGGCGACGATACGATTCCCTCCCCCTCCCAGCCGAAATCGATCGTTAAGACGATCAAGGACACGATTCACATCTCTAATGACCACCATTGCTTTGTTGGTCTTCCTGAAGCATGCAGGTTCGGTAGAGGGTGAGACCTTCAGTCTTCACCCATGCTTGGACACACCTCAACTACCTCGGTGCTGCCTCAGAGTCCTCTGGGGTCGTGCCGAGGCCTAAGGACACACAATCCCCTCGAGATGGGACCACTCTCCCAGTGCTCCCTAACAGAATGCAAGGCCATGAGTCCAGTGAACGTGTTCCTGTAATGGGGCTTGCCTTGTTCCTGGAGTCCTGCTTCAGAGTCTTCATCCTGAATTTGTTCCTGGACTTATCTTTGTTCCCAAATTTTTTTTTGGTTTGGGACTTCCTTCTCACGACCTGCTGGAGGTGCCAGCTGTCTGGATCCCACGACCTGCAAGAGGCGCCTGCGTCCAGATATTTTTTTCCCACCCTTTTCCAGGTTGAGGTTTTACGACCTGCATGAGGCGCCTGCACCCTACCTGGTTTGCTGGTTCAGCTTGTTCCCACCCTGGGTATTCCTCCCGGGTTTTTCCTGAAGTTTTTGATGCTCCTTGTCTGGTTTCCTTGCTCCTCGTCTGGTTTCTTTGTCGTGTTCCTTTGTTTTGTTTTGTGCCGTTTGTTACTTGTTTTGTGCCATTTGTTCCTTGTTTCCTTGTTTTGTTTTGTGTTCATTTCCTTGCTTCGTGCTTGTTTTGTTGTTTTTGTTCCTTGTTTTCTTGTTTCCTTGTTTTGTGCCATTTGTTTCCTTGTTCCTTGTCTTGTTCCCTTGTTTTGTTCCATTTTGTTGTTTTGCCTCTGTGTTTGTTTTATTGTTTTGTGCCATTGGTTTTGTTGCTCCTTGTCTTGTGCTATTTGTTTTCTTGTTTTGTTCGCTTGTTTTGTTTTTCGTGCTTTCAGTGTTCTACATCTGCAGTTTTTTGTTCCTGCTTCGCTTCAGTCCCTGGAAATGCCAGCTTCTGTTTTTGGATCCTTGACCTCCCCCTGTCGGTATGACTGAAACCTTCGTCCCCTCTAGCTATTGAGATGAGGCTTGAGGAGGGGATCTTTGAGGACCGGGTACTGTTGTGATTCCAACTTGCGGAGTTCTCCGCACGAGCAGGCCTCTCATCTTTACCACCGAAGCCACGCTACCAACTTCTTTCATGTCTCACGGCAGAGAGCCGCTGAGACTGCCGCTCCTCTGTGGCCTGAACCGCCGAGCTTCTGCTGCCCTTCCGCGGTGGGGAGGATGCCGCTGCTGCTCTTCCTAAGTGGCCTGGAGGCTGCCACTGCTGCTGCTCTGCCTCGGCCCGTACTGCCACGGACTTGTTCTTTCTCAGAGGCAGGGAGCCGCCAACACCTATTTGAGGCCCTGTCCTGTGGCCTGGGGCCACCTCTGAACTCTGCCTCATGGCATGGATGCCGCCACCGGGCTCTGCCTGCTCCTGCCTCTAGGCGTGTGGCTGCACCTCCTTACAAGATTTAAAGGGCCCACGGCCGGATATGCCCCAGGCCCCACTTGATGATGTCTTCTAGGGCATCTTCCTGTTAGCCCTATAAAAGGGCTTCGCTTCCACTTCTGCTTTGCCTTGCATCGGAGTTTCCTGTCCCTGGAGGTTCCATCTTCCAGTGCTCCGTCAAGTCGTCTTCTTCTTCGGAGCTCCATGTCCTGTCTTGATTCCTAAGTCTTCATTGCTTCCTGATGTTCCATGTCTTGATGTTCCGAGATTCTGTTCCTCCATTGCTTGTTCCAAGTCCAGATATCCTAATGTTCCACGTCCTGATGTTCCATGTCCTGATGTTCTGAGGTTCCACTCCTCCTTCGCCTGTTCCGAGTCCTGAGTTCCTTCATGTCCTCGTCTGAGTCTTCCTAGCGCTCAGAGTTCCTCCAAGTCTTCCAAGTCCTCTTCTGACCCTCCAGCTCCTCGAGTCCTCCAGATGACATCCTGTTGGGTAAATCCGTTTCGTCTGATTCCTGTTCTCGTCATTGGAGTCTCATTTTGGCTGGGTTCCCTTCCTGCACTTGTCCTGCTCTCTGCGTGGTCCACGACAGCCTTCACAGGTTGTGTAGGGCATGTAGTGGGACAGGGTGGCCCGTGACCAGCCCTGTGGGTCCGACCTGTGGTGGGCTGTGTAGGGCACCCTGAGAGACAGTGCCAATGTTGGAACCCTCCAAGTACCACATCTACATCTTGAACCTTCCATGTTCCACATCTATGTCTTGAGCCTTCCAAGTTCCACATCTACGTCTTGAGCCTTCCAAGTTCCATGTTTACGTCTTGAACCTTCCAAGTTCCACGTCTACATCTTGAGCCTTCTATGTTTCAAGGCCTTTGTCTGCCCTCGTCCTCTCTCCGGCCTGCTGCTTCTTACCGTTACCCAGCGCCAGGTCTGAAAGGACTTGGAATGGTCGGAGGACCATTCAAGGACCAGCATTGTGTTGTTGGTCTTCCTGAAGCATGCAGGTCCAGTAGAGGGTGAGACCTTCAGTCTCCACCCATGCTTGGACATGCCTCGCCTACCTCGGTGCTGCCTCAGAGTCCTCTGGGGTTGTGCCGAGGCCTAAAGACACACAATCCCCTCGAGATTGGACAGCTCTACTAGCGCTCCCTAACACAATGCAAGGCCTCCTAAGGCCTTCCCTAACACCATGCCAGTAATTGGTTTGCTTTTCTTCCACCTTTTTTAATGTGTGGAATACATTTGGACTGTGCTTCTAGAATGGTATTTTTTTAACAATGTCCATGCCTCTTGCACACTTTTTACCTGTGTAGCTGCACCTTTCAGTTTTTTTCTAACTAATTTTCTCATTTTATCAAAGTTTCCCTGTTGAAAGTTTAGACCTAGAGCCGTGGATTTCCTTACTGTCCCCTTCCAGTCATTAAATCAAATTTGATCATATTTTGATCACTATTGCCAAGTGGCCCCACCACTGCGGTGGTCAAAAAAGCAAACAGAATTATTAGAAAGGGAATGGTGAATAAAACAGAAAATGTCATAATGCCTCTGTATCACTCCATGGTGAGACCGCACTGTGAATACTGTGTACAATTCTGGCCGCTGCATCTCAAATAAGATATAGTTGCGATGGAGAAGGTACAGAGAAGGGCGACCAAAATGATAAGCAGAATGGAACAGCTCCCCTATGAGGAAAGACTAAAGAGGTTAGGAATTTTCAGCTTGGAGAAGAGACGACTGAGGGGGGATATGATAGAGGTGTTTAAAATCATGAGAGGTCTAGAACGGGTAGATATGGATCGGTTATTTACTCTTTCAGATAATCAAAAGACTAGGGGGCACAAAATGAAGTTAGCATTGGGCACATTTAAAACTAATCGGGGAAAGTTCTTTTTCACTCAATGCACAAACTCTGGAATTTTTTGCCAGAGGATGTGGTTAGTGCAGTTAGTGTAGTTGGGTTTAAAAAAGGATTGGATAAGTTCTTGGAGGAGAAGTCCATTACCTGCTATTAATTAAGTTGACTTAGAAAATAGCCACTGCTATTACTAGCAACAGTAACATAGAATATACTTAGTTTTTGGGTATTTGCCATTTTCTTATGGCCTGGATTGGCCACTGTTGGAAACAGGATGCTTGGCTTGATGAACCCTTGGTCTGACCCAGTATGGCATTTTCTTATGTTCTTATGTAAATCCTGTGCTCCACTGAGAATTAGATCTAAAATTGATCCCTCTCTCATCGGTTCCTGAACCAAATGTCCTCAGTCTGCTTTGAACTTCAAGGAGACAGACATAACTAAGAACTGAACCCTCTACTCAGCTCTTCAAAAAACACTTAAAAACTTGGCTCTTCCAACAAGCCTTCCCCCAGTGATCCAACTCCTCCCCTCCTCCCCCCCCCCCCCCCAGTTCAAGGCCCCTTAACACACTATCAGTCTCCCCCGAAATACTATCCCTCACCTGTTCCCCTCCCCCCTCTCTCCCTTTCCATCCCCCGGTGTTCCCGCTTCCCCCATAATACATGAAAGTCCCACCCTCACTACAGCATTATACCTTGTCCAAGCAACCTTTGTAAGACCCTCATTGTACATAGTTGCCACGTTATTAAGTAACCCATGTTGTATGCTTGTTCTATGTGGTTAACTCATTTCATTTTAAGAAATAAAAACCTCTTCACTTATTTCATTCTCCGTTCCCCCACTCTCCCGAACCCCCCCCCCCCAAAACATTTTACAAGTACCTGGTGGTCCAGTGGGAGTCCTGGGAGTGATCTCCCACTCTCGGGCCATCGGCTGCCACTAATCAAAATGGCGCCGATGGCCCTTTGCCCTTACCATGTGACAGGGTATCTGTGCCATTGGCCAGCCCCTGTCACATGGTAGGAGTAATGGATGGCCGGCGCCATCTTAGTTCTCAGTAATGGAGATAATGTCTCTAAAGTCCGGGTGGGTGCCCACCTCAGAACCAGTGATTTGTCATACAGTATGATTTCATATCACAAATAGGATACGGAGAAGACACACGAAGACCTGAGTTTTGCATTCCAAAAACATGGGCTTTGTTGAAATTGGGAAGTACCTGGAAGAAGAACTAGAAGGCTGGGAAAAAATGAGAGATGGGGAACAAAAGTGGGCCAAACTAAAAGGAGCAATTACCAAGGCAACTAATCTATATGTTAGAAAAGTAAAGAAAAGCAAAAGAAAATGAAACCTATCTGGTTCTCAAAGGAGGTGGGTGATTAAATAAAAGCTAAAAGAACAGCGTTTAAGAAATATAAAGGATCCCAAAGGGAGGATCACAAGGAAGAATATCTGGTGGAACTGAGGAAGATGAAGGAAGCAATCAAGAAAGCAAAAAGTCAAGCGGAAGAAAGGATTGCCAAAGAGGTAAAGCGAGGTGACAAAACATTTTTCAGATACATCAGAGAAAAGAGAAAAGTCCAAAGTAGTATAGTGAAATTGAAAGGTGAAAAGGATCAATGTGTGGAGAGAGAGGAAGAAATGGCAGAAATATTAAACAAAGACAATTCTTCAGTTCGGTGTTCCCTAAAGAAAATAAAAACTGGAGGGGAGCAGAATGGATGAAACTCCGTTTACAGAAGAAAATGTATGGGAAGAGCTAGGAAAACTGAAAGTGGACAAAGCCATGGGGCCTGATGAGTTCATCCCAGGATACTGAGGCAGCTCAGAGATGTGCTGGCGGGTCCGCTGTGTGACCTGTTCAATAGATCCCTGGAAACGGGAGTGGTGCTGAGTGATTAGAGAAGAGCGGTGGTGGTCCCGCTTCTCAAGAGTGGGAATAGAGAAGAGGCTGGTAACTACAGGCCGGTTAGCTTCACCTCAGTGGTGGGAAAAGTAATGGAGTCGCTGTTGAAGGAAAGAATAGTGAACTATCTACAGTCTGAAGAATTGCTGGACCAGAAGCAGCATGGATTCACCAGGACAAGGTCCTGTCAGACAAATCTGATCAAATTTTTTGATTAGGTGACTAGGGAATTGGATCGCGGAAGAGCACTCGATGTCATCTACTTGGATTTCAGCAAAGCTTTTGATATGGTCCCGCACAGGAGACTTGTGAATAAAATGAGAAGCTTAGGAGTGAGTGCCAAGGTGGTGGCCTGGATTGGAAACTGGTAGACAGACAGAAGACTGTTTGTGATGGTAAATTGAACTTACTCTGAAGAGAGAGTGGTGTTAAATGGAGTGCCGCAAGGATCGGTGTTGGAACTGGTCCTGTTCAATATAGATAGAAGATAATGGACTTCCTAAAGAGATAATCTCTGACCATGGCCCCCAGTTTGTGGCCAAATACTGGCAATCGCTATGTAAAAAGTTCAATGTTTCTTTAAGCTTCACTTCGGCTTATCACCCTCAGGCCAACGGTCAATCTGAAAGAACTAATCGGACTCTCAAAGCCTTCTTTCGCTCATATGTCAATGAGTTAAAAGACAATTGGTCTGAACTTTTACCCTGGGCTGAACTATCACACAATACCCACATTTCCACTGCGACTGATGTCTCACCATTCTCCGTTGTGTTTGGTCGTCAACCCTGTCTGCCACTTCCTGTACCCGTGATGGTTTCTTCCCCTGCTGCTCAAGACATGGCCCAATCCATTCAACAGGTTTGGACTAAAGTCAAGGAACGACTGATTCAAACTGCTGAACGTTCCCAATGTTCCACCAATCTCCATAGACGGCCTGCTCCTCTCTTTCATCCTAGGCAGAAAGTGTGGCTTAGTACTCGCAATATACGATTAAGATTACCATCTGATCGCTTGGCTCCTAAGTATATTGGACCATTTCCCATCACTCGTAAAGTTGGAGCAGTCTCATACCAACTCCAGTTGCCTCACAGCATGGGGATTCACAATACCTTCCATGTATCTTTGCTCCAACCATTAGTATTCTCTTGGCCCTCTCGCAAAGAACCTGTTACTTCTCAGGTGGCTACAGAACCAGATTCAGTATTCCAAGTACGAGAAGTCCTTGATGTCCATAGACGTCGGGGAAAATAGGAGTATCTTCTGGCCTGGGAAGGTCATGGAGCCAAAGAGAACTCAAGGGAACCCTCCCGCAATATCCTTGATAAAGAATTTTGAAAACTTTTCACAGAGATCACTCGGACAAGCCTCAACCTCGCAGGGGAAGGCCTAGAAGGGGGGGGTACTGTTATGCATCCCGCCCGCAGCCAGCCCGCACGCAGCCCTGCTCACCTCCAAGACTTCCCCTGCTTCCACTGCCAGCCATGCTCGATTTCAGTGTTCCGCAGCGGCAGACTCCGAACCGGTCACGGGACATCCTCCTCATGGTAGACCAGCACGCGCTCCTGCCTTGCCCCAGGTCTCCAGGGTATCCACTCCAGCAGTGACTGTTGATTCTGGATGGTCTCAGTGCTCTGCAGTTGCGGACGCTGAGCCTCCTGCTTCTCGCCGGGCCTCACGCCGGGGCTCGGCGTTGGCCATCTTGTTGGACACGCCCATACACATTTACGCGCGCGCGGACAACCCCGCCGGCTGTAGTGCCTAGGGCCAAATCCAGCTCCACTCCACGCCCGATTGGCTCCAGGATAAGAGGAAGTTCCTAGCCTCACTCCTTGCTTCAGCAATCAACCTCACCAGTTGCTTGCTTGCCTGATTGGTTGCTAGCCGTACTCGCTTGATCCTGCTGACCTCGGTTTGCCTTCTGACCTACGCTTGCTTGCTGCCAGTCCTGACCTTGGCTTGTCTCCTGACCTATGCTTGCTTGCTGCCAACCCTGAACTCAGTTATTCCTGATCATTGC
Source organism: Rhinatrema bivittatum (assembly GCF_901001135.1). Lineage (NCBI taxonomy): Eukaryota > Metazoa > Chordata > Amphibia > Gymnophiona > Rhinatrematidae > Rhinatrema > Rhinatrema bivittatum. Next base: position 833,923,979 of record NC_042615.1, read on the forward strand.
CTATTCATTGTCATCCTCTTCTTCTGCGCTCATCTTACTACGTGGGCACATCTACATCTCTTCTGGAGACTTAGTGAGGCCTACCTAAGACCCAGCGGCCTGGATCCCTACGGGCTCCTCCCCGGGGGATCTCTGGCCTCCAGTGGTTAAGATACCTAAGTCCAAGCGGCCCGGATCCCTACGGGCTCCTCCTGGGGGAATCTCGGGTCTCCAGTGGTGAAGTACACTTCTGCCTCTGTCTCCGCTTATGCTCCACCCTTGAGCAGGATTCCTTGGGTCCCTATCCATGGAATATCCTACTCTTGGCTAGGGTACACCTCCGAGTGCAACAATCTCATGACATGTTCAAAAGCTCAGAAAATGGATAATCTGTCCAGCTAAACTTATCCAGATAAGCAATATGGGATATTCAGTGCCATAAACATCCCATCAAATATCCCCGATTACAGTTATCTAGCTAACCATAACTGAATAACTTTAAACCTAACTGTATATTTTTTGAATATCACCAGTTAGATGTAAGATCTATGGTTAGCCGGATATCTTTACCATTAACTGGTGATATTCAAAATAATAAGCTGTTTAAGTGGCACTGCAGCAAGCAAAGAAGAAGCTCTGAGCCTAGTGGCCATACGACAGTCCCTGTGCCCAAGCTATGGTAAGTGGCATCCCCAGACCCTCCAAAAAGATTTAAATAAATAAAAAAAAATTACAAATCCAGTGCCAGCCTGCCCCTCCCTCTACCCGCTTGCCAATTCTGCATTTGTAATGTTTAAATATCCCCTCCCACTCTCCTACCCCACCTTCCGGAACTTTCAGTCTGTAAGCTCTTCAGCCTATGGTGCTCCTGCCATTGCTAATGAGCCATGATGGAAGCATAGGATGGCAGGAGCAGTAGGTCCAGCTCATGATGGGCTGTACCAGAAGGGTAGGAGGGTTAGGGTTGTGGTGAAGCACACAGGAAGCAGAGGGAGGGAAATCCAGAGAGGAATATTTACATTACCAATGTGGAACCAGGGAGTGGACTTACCGATGTCAGACCTCTTCCTTTTGAATTTATTTCAATAATTTTAGAAGGTTTTGTGGGGTGGGGATGTGCAACTCAATAGGGCCACTTGCCATAGCTTGGAGAGGACACTAACATTTGGACTGCTGGGCATCCAACCTTCTTATTTCTTTTGTTAGTGCCACCGTGCCACTTATTTTATTTATTTATTTATTTTATTTAAATGCTTTTAAAATATACCGACATTCATAGGACATATCATGCCGGTTTACAATCAACATTGTAGCAGTGAAAGAGAAATTACAAATAACAGGGAGGGGGAGGTGGAGCAGGATTGGAAAAAGGAGAGGATGGGGGCCAGGTGACAGCAAGCGCACAAGTAGCGGGAAGAATAAAGGTAGTAAAATGAAATGGGAGAGAGAAAATATAGGAACTGTGTTAACAACTAATATATAATAACAATTTACAAATTTACAAAATCAACATTTCCATAAGATGCATCAAAAGATTAGCGGGTAGTGGGGGGGCAAGAGAGGAGGCAGTAAAGGGGTTTAGGTCTGATTGGAGTCAGGGTAGGCTTGCAAGAAAAGCCAGGTTTTGATGCCTTTTTTGAAGTTGGGTAAAGAGGGCTCAAGGGGAAGAGACATGGGTAGAGAGTTCCATAGGGAGGGGCCGGCAATGGTAAAAGCTCTTTCTCTTGTGATGGAGAGGTGTGCAATTCTGAGGGGAGGGATGTGTAGGGTGCCCGCCATGGTGGCTCTGTATGGGCGATTGGAGGTGCGGAATATGTTTTTTTGAATATATCTGGTTATGACTAAATGTATCTGGCCATACGAGGCCTGAACATTAAACCTGCTTGCACACACATCTTGATGTTATAATTTGACTTGAATCATGGGCCCTTGGTCACAACAAGAGATGGATCCTCCCACAGGGCAGAGCCCTGTAAGGACTTGCTGTGATAGGCTGGCTCTTCAGTAGTAACAGACACACAGTATAGAGAGTCTTTTATTATACTGCAAGTGAAGGGTAAGGCCCGAGAAGTGGGTGGAGAACCTCAGCCCAGAGAAAGAGGGTCCCCGATGATGTATTCCATCCGTAGCTCTGCAGCGTGGATATCACAGAGATGGTTTCTCACTAGGGTTCAGGAAGGAGGTAGATTCGGTAGTGGTCTGCAGAGCAGGGTACGCCATGAATCCACTCACAGATGGTAGGCCAGCGAGAGAGGTAGATCTAGTAGTGGTCCGCAGAGTGGGGTACGCCGTGAATCCACACTGTAGATGGTGAGAGAAACAGAGACAGACTGGAGAGCAGGGGTGCTCACACTGAAGCTGTAGGCAGTAGTAGAGAGGAACCTCTGAGGAGCGGAGGTCCAGGACGTGACAAGGCCTCCAAGAAGCGTGTACCTTAGGTGTCCTAGCTGGAAGCAGGCTGACCCCGCGGGGTAGACACGGAGTGAGGCAAAGCCCCTAAGGAGGGGGTACCAGAGTCGTCCGAAGCAGGAACACAGCATGGCAAGCGTCTGTAATGAGGCGAAATCAGCAGGCAGGGATTCCTTGCAAACTCATAGCTGGGTTAGCGAAGGGAGTTTAAATATACGTATGCAGTGACGTTATGCGGAGGAGACGCCCCCGAGGTTCCCGCCATGATGCATGTAAAAGGAGGGTCAGGGCGCGCGCGTGCCCTAGGTGATCCCAGGAGAAAAATGGAGGAAGCAATCGCCCATGCCGGTCCGGGGCCACTGGAGAGGTCGGCATGTGGAAGCGGAGGCAGCCATCTTACCCAATGGAGCTGAATTAGGCTGAAAAGAGGTGAGCAACAGAGGGTGCAGCCATCTGCGACCGACGGGCGCAACACTTGAGTTAATTAGATAACTTGACCACACCCGGATATGTCCCCAACATGTCCCTTTCTTATTGGCTAAGTCTTAACCTGATAATGACTTATTCTGCTACGTTTTAGCTGGATAAACAAGGTGATTATTCAAAACTTGCCATTTAGATGGATAACTTGTGAGTTATTTGTCTAAAGGACTTTGAATACTGACCTTGCTAATGTTCACATGTAACAGCATGAGACACATAATTTTGTTTTTGCTTGCTTTTCTATTAAAGGTTAAAGAGGTTGAAGAGAAATTTAAAGAGCTCTTAATTGAGAACCAGATCCAGGAAGACCCAAGTATGGCATCCTGTGATATTAGAGAACGCATGGAAACCCTTCAGCATCACCTTCTTATACAGTATAATGCCGAGAAGAATTTGCCCGATTGCAGCCTCAGTAGTCTGATCAGAACTTTGATTAATCAGAATCTCTCCTTGAGAGAAACCCTCAGTCTCCTCCAGACTGTAATCCAACTAAGACTTGAAGAGTTGGATATCGTTAAGTTACTGCCTTCTAGTACAGAAATTGATGATAATCAAGTTGCATCATCCACATCATCCACATTCTGTACAAAACAAACAAGACCTTAGCAAGGAAACTCTTAAGAACGGTCTTCTCTGAGCTCTCCAGCATGAGCCAGGACTACCTCAGTCAGATATTTTTAATATGGACCAGCATACAGCCTGTTATCTTTAGTCTTTGGGAAAAAGTAGACAGAATTCTCCGAAAGGTTCGGATGTACCACATAGATGCCATCTCTGCCACTGAGGCTCCTAAAGAAAAACATCCCCTGGATTATATTCAAATAAATATGAAGAAAGAAAAAGACAAAACTTCACAAACTATTCTGGATGAGATGAGAGCAAATAAATTTCCAGAAGAAATCCTGCGTATTCTTGAACCAGTCCTTCAGAGTTTGGAAATCCAGATTCCTCAGAACAGACCTGATATTAAGAAGATGTTACATAAACATTCTAAAAAGAAAGATATACAATTCCTCGACATTACAAATCCAGATCAGGAAAAGCTAATTCTGATTATTCTAAGTTTATCAGTGGCTGTTCAGGATGTTACCACCACTGTAACAGAATCTGGTGAGAAAATAGAAGGCTATTTGCCAAAACTTACTCAGCTGGCAGCTCTGGTGACTCTTCTTCTTTCTGAAACACAAGAAAGCAGTGGCTGCCTCTTGGAGATTGCAACTGGGGAAGGAAAATCTACTATTGTGGCTATGCTTGCTCTTATCCATGCCATCCGGGGAAAGAAAGTTGATGTTATAACAAGTAATCCAGTACTTGCACGTCGTGACAAAGAAGACTGGGAGAAACTGTTTAAGATGTTTAATGTGTCTTGTAGTGTAATACCTCCACCAGGATTAGAAGAATGCACTAATTTACAACAAAGAGACAAGGCCATAAGAGAAGCATATAAGGCTGACATTGTGTATGGGACGGTCAGTGACTTCGCTGCTGACATCCTCAGGCAGGAGTTTGAGAAGACGAAAACTAGAGGAGATCGATCATTTGATGTGGCCATTGTCGATGAGGTTGACTACATGACCTTAGACAGTGGTGTGCAAGTCACGTACCTCTCACATGCAGCCACTGGGATGAGACATTTAGAACAAGTGCTGGCTGCTATTTGGGCAAAGGTCTGCACATGCCAACAGATAGAAGACGCTGAGACTGGAGAATGTGTTTGGATAACAGGAGCCCAGTATTTTCACAAAGCTGCAGTAACAGCTGTGATGGGGTCTGAGACATCTGAGCATTTCAACCCACAGGACATTCTGATACCTGGGCTGCAGATGGGGTTCTTCACTGAGGAAGATATTGAAAAAACTTGCATCTAAAGTAAATGAACCAAGGAAAGAATCACAAGATTCTGAAATTAAGGAAATCATGAATAAACTTGAACCGTCTCAACAGCAAGATCTTTTAACTCTCTTCCAAGCAGTTTTGGAAGACAATGTACTGTTTGAATGCTATAAGGCACAGAATGGTAAAGCTGTGAGATGTGATGCAAACGCCACAGTGACCCATGATAACAAGATCTGTATGCTCCTTCTGGAACATGGCCTGGCCTGTTTGATGATAACAGAAGATGAATTGATAACAGCAACAGTGGATCAAATAAAATCGAGAATTAGATTCTCCAATGATTATATAGTCCCAGAGAAGGAAGAGAAAATGGATGAGAACTTCCTCATGCTGCCAGGATTTCTGGAGGAATACACAAATAACAGACTAAGAGTCTTTGTGGAAAATGCTTTGAAAGCCATTTTAATGATGAATAACCGAGAGTACATGATAGAGTCTGCTGTAGATCCAGGGAAAGACAAAACTGTTTCAGAGAGTCAAGAATATGATGCAATTATTCCAGTTGATTTCAGAGCTACAGGAATACTTGAGAAGAACAAACGCTGGGGTGATGGCCTACAACAGTTTCTGGAGTTGAAGCACCAGTTGGCAATCTCACCTTTAACAAATGTAACTAATTTTATGTCTAATTTCCATTTCTTCCAGCGATACACTAAAGGCACTGGCATATTTGGGGTCTCTGGGACCTTAGGAGATGAGGCAGAAAAAGAGTTCCTTAGAAAACATTTTAAAACCTCTTGTTTTCCAATCCCAACCCACCGCCACACAAAGAGAGTTGAGTTGCCAGTTCTTCAGGTAGAAGGAGGAAGGGATACTTGGATCAGAGCAATTTGTGATTGTGTCAAAGACAGAACAAGTGAAAAGGAATGGATCAAAGGTCAAGCTGTGTTAGTGATCTGTGAGGATGTCAGAACAGCTGATGAACTTAAGATGAAATTATTAGAATATGAAGCTGTTCCCAGTTCAGACAGAGTAACAATGTATACAAGAAGTGATAAACACAATGTGGAACACAAAACATTTATACCTGGAGATGTTATTATTGCAACTAACCTCGGTGGAAGAGGCACAGACTTTAAGATGAACAATGACGTGAATGAGAGTGGTGGTCTCTGTGTGATTCTTACACATTTCCCTAAAAACATGAGAGTTGAGAAGCAAATATTTGGGCGTACAGCTCGGAAAGGAAACCCAGGAATGGTACAGATGGTATTAAATTATGATGACTTGGCCCATCCTACCAAGACCAAACAGTAGAGATCATGAGACAGCTGAGGGCAGATTATGAGAAGAGCCGCATCGCTCACACTGAGAATAACGAGTTGCTGCAGGTCAGTGTGAGGGAGAAGTTATTTAACTTATTCTGCAATCTTCTTAATGAATTTGATAAAAATTACTCCAAGGATGAAAAGCTGGATATTTTCACGTGCTCTGACACAAACCTTCTTCGCACTATCTTTGGTTCTTACAAGGTTAAAATGGATTTCAAGCCAGCTTTGAATGCGTTAAAGGAGACCTGGGCCCTGTGGCTCACACTCCGTGAGAAAGACATTGAGAACCAAGCAAATTTAGACCAACTAAAGAATGACCTTAGTCAAGTAGTTAAGAGGAAGATAGATGAAGTCCTGAAAGGGACCTCTAGTAACTTTTATGACTTCACTAAACTGGCTCTGGATCGTATGTACTTACACAGTGTGGCTAAAGGTAATGATTATGGAGCATTAAAGTACTGGGAAAAAGTAGAGAGCACTGATCCAGTGTATAGTGCTGTCTCACTGTACAATCAGGCATACATTACAGTTAACCTGAGAAAGAATGGCTACATACAGAGAGCAATTGATTTATTGAATGAAGCCAAGGAAACAATGGATATCTACATTTCTGAACTGACAAACACAATGGTAGCTTGCCAGATGTCCTGCCTTGCAAAGTTTGAGCCTCACTGCAAAGAAACAACAAACTTTACAAAGCAAATACAAACTCGAAGCAGCTTGTTCCAGTCCTGGATTAATTATATTGACAAATCTGTTGCAAAGTTATTAGAAATTCAGAAGGCAGGAGAGAATGCAATAACCGAGGGTAAGGGAATATTCTCACTCTGCCAGGACTATGACTATATAACCACAAATGAACTTAGCACATTGTATGACATGGGCCTGGCTTTTGTCTTTGAAGTAGAGAAGAAGCCCAAGTTTTGCATTAATGCGCTGATCTGCGCAATCCTTGGGGCTCTGCAGATTCTGGCTGGGGGCCTGGTACTTGTTCTCTCCTTCGGGACAGCCACTCAGTTTGGGATGGGGCTGATTTCCGAGGGCGTTTCTGACATGATATCTGGGATAGTTGGTATGGCGACGGGATCCTTTAGTTGGGCAGAATGGGCCATCTCCAAAGCCATCAGCCTTGGGATCTCCTTACTGACTGCAGGATTTAGTGTAATTAAAAAGGGAATAACAAGTACATACAGAGCAGTGAAAGGTTTGATGACAGGAGCCAGAAGCTTTGCATCTGTGGCAGACGATATCATTCGATCAGGAAAGGCCACATTTACTTCAGTCAAAAGCGGTGTAAGATCAGCAATTTCTTCAGTTACCAAACAGTCACTGTCCCAGTCAATGAAGACCCTGGCATCGAGCTCGGCAGTAAGGAACAACTTTATACAAGCTGCAAAGTATGCCGGGCAGGAAATAGGCAAACAAGGGGCAGTGAAGCTCTTGGAGTTTGGGGCAGAAAAGGGACTACAAGAAGCCTTCCAGGCCATTTTTGAGAAGATGCTCCGTGACAATGTGTCTGCGGCAATCAGAGAGAACCTCGACCTGAAGAAATACCTAACCAGCTTTATCCTCGTTCATTCAGTACCCGAGACGGTCTTAAAGAATCAGAATCAGAAAACATTTACAATTCCAGATGGTAGTAAAGTACACATGAAATCCATAGTGCAAAATATCTGCAAACTGGCTGCTGAGGATGTCGGAAATGATTTTGCCACCCTAGATAACGCGGCATTTTATCTGAAAAGTGTAAAGTCCTTAGCACTGGCAGTGATGGAGAAAGCAAAGGTGAGGAAAGCTGCACTGACATTTTTTAGTTGGGCTGCAGTACTGGGAGAATGTTCACTCGATATTACAAATCTGGTGCAAAACTTTCCAACTAAAGACATAATTGACAAGAGAATAGCACCGTTCATAGCTAAAGAAATTGATGCCAACACAATTAAAGTGAAGTACAAGGAGGAGGACTGGATTGACGATCCTGACGTGCAGACTCTGCAGGAGGAATTGCTGAGCACTGCCTGCGATGAAGTATCCCAGCAATTGACGCAGCTCATTACGAAAAAATTAGCAGGATACTTAACTAAACTAGGTAAAAATCTTTTGGGAACAAAAGTCTCAAAGATCGTGGGCAATATAGTAGGACAGCAAAATACAGAACATTACTTTGCAGATCAAAGACATGGGAAAAAAATGAAAAAGTTAAAATCCGGGGCAGCAAATCAGACGCTAACAGAATCAGAACAGAAGGACTTTGACGAATATGTGAAGAAGCTGCAGGAGGAGACACGTCCGGCCTCAGAACTGGATCTGAATATTCTTACCAAGAGCGACCTGCTGCAGGGACAGGCAATCAGGATCCTGGTGGTGGATGAAAAGGGGAAAAAACTCTCCACTGAGACATATCCTGGAAAAGACAGCTCAGCAGCGACCATCACACTGCAGCAAACCAAAGTGAGAGAGCCAACAGGAAGGTAAGAGCCAGAGACGGCTCAGCAGGGACCATCACACTGCAGCTAACCAAAGTGAGAGAACCAACAGGAAGGTAAGAGCCAGAGACAGCTCAGCAGGGACCATCACACTGCAGCTAACCAAAGTGAGAGAGCAAACAGGAAGGTAAGAGCCAGAGACAGCTCAGCAGGGACCATCACACTGCAGCTAACCAAAGTGAGAGAGCAAACAGGAAGGTAAGAAGCAGAGACAGCTCAGCAGGGATCATCACACTGCAGCTAACCAAAGTGAGGGAGCAAACAGGAAGGCAAGAGGCAGAGACAGCTCAGTAGGGACCATCACACTGCAGCTATTTAAGGTGAGAGCGCAAACAGGAAGGTTAGAGTGAGAGATAGCTCAGCAGGGACCATCACACTGCAGCTAACCAAAGTGAGAGAGCAAACAGGAAGGTAAGAGCCAGAGACAGCTCAGCAGGGACCATCACACTGCAGCTAACCAAAGTGGGAGAGCAAACAGGAAGGTAAGAGCCAGAGACAGCTCAGCAGGGAGCATCACACTGCAGCTAACCAAACTGAGCGAGCAAACAGGAAGGTAAGAGCCAGAGACAGCTCAGCAGGGACCATCACACTGCTGCTAACCAAAGTGAGAGAGCAAACAGGAAGGTAAGAACCAGAGACAGCTCAGCAGGGACCATCACACTGCAGCTAACCAAACAGGAAGGTAAGAGCCAGAGACAGCTCAGCAGGGACCATCACACTGCAGCTAACCAAAGTGAGAAAGCAAATAGGAAGGTAAGAACCAGAGACAGCTCAGCAGGGACCATCACACTGCAGCTAACCAAAGTGAGTGAGCAAACAGGAAGGTAAGAGCCAGAGACAGCTCAGCAGGGACCATCACACTGCAGCTAACCAAAGTGAGAGAGCAAACAGGAAGGTAAGAGCCTGAGACAGCTCAGCAGGGACCATCACACTGCAGCTAACCAAAGTGAGTGAGCAAACAGGAAGGTAAGAGCCAGAGACAGCTCAGCAGGGACCATCACACTGCAGCTAACCAAAGTGAGTGAGCAAACAGGAAGGTAAGAGCCAGAGACAGCTCAGCAGGGACCATCACACTGCAGCTAACCAAAGTGAGTGAGCAAACAGGAAGGTAAGAGCCAGAGACAGCTCAGCAGGGACCATCACACTGCAGCTAACCAAAGTGAGAGAGCAAATAGGAAGGTAAGAGCCAGAGACAGCTCAGAAGGGACCATCAGAATGCAGCTAACCAAAGTGAGAGAGCAAACAGGAAGGTAAGAGCCAGAGACAGCTCAGCAGGGGCCATCACACTGCAGCTAACCAAAGTGAGAGAGCAAACAGGAAGGTAAGAGGCATAGACAGCTCAGCAGGGACCATCACAATGCAGCTAACCAAAGTGAGAGAGCAAACAGGAAGGTAAGAGGCAGAGACAGCTAAGCAGGAACCATCACACTGCAGCTAACCAAAGTGAGAGAGCAAATAGGAAGGTAAGAGCCAGAGACAGCTCAGCAGGGAGCATCACACTGCAGCTAACCAAAGTGAGAGAGCAAACAGGAAGGTAAGAGGCAGAGACAGCTCAGCAGGGACCATCACACTGCAGCTAACCAACGCGAGAGAGCAATCAGGAAGGTAAGAGCCAGAGACAGCTCAGCAGGGACCATCACACTGCAGCTAACCAAAGTGAGAGAGCAAACAGGAAGGTAAGAGGCAGAGACAGCTCAGCAGGGACCATCACACTGCAGCTAAGCAAAGTGAGAGAGCAAACAGGAAGGTAAGAGCCAGAGACAGCTCAGCAGGAATCATCAAGTTGCAGCTAACCAAAGTGAGAGAGCAAACAGGAAGGTAAGAGCCAGAGACAGCTCAGCAGGGACCATCACACTGCAGCTAACCAAAGCGAGAGAGCAAACAGGAAGGTAAGAGCCAGAGACAGCCCAGCAGGGATCATCACACTGCACCTAATCAACATGAGAGAGCAAACAGGAAGTTAAGAGCCAGAGACAGCTCAGCAGGAACCATCACATTGCAGCTATTCAAGGTGAGAGCGCAAACAGGAAGGTAAGAGTGAGAGACAGATCAGCAGGGACCATCACACTGCAGCTAATGAAAGTGAGATAGCAAACTGAAAGGTAAAAACCAGAGACAGCTCAGCAGGGACCATCACACTGCAGCAATCCAAAGTGAGAGAGCAAACAGCAAGGTAAAAACCAGAGAATGCTCTGCAGGGACCAACACACTGCAGCTAACCAAAGTGAGAGAGCAAACAGGAAGGTGACAGCAAGAGACAGATCAGCAGGGACCATCACACTGCAGCTAATCAAAGTGAGATAGCAAACTGAAAGGTAATAGTCAGAGACATCTCAGCAGTGAGCAATGAGCATCACACTGCAGCTATCCAAAGTGAGATAGCAAACAGGAAAGTAAGAGGAAGAGAAAACTCAGCAGGGAGCATCACACTGCGGCTAACCAAAGTGAGAGAGCAAACAGGAAGGTAAGAGTGAGAGACAGCTCAGCAGGGACCATCACACTGCAGCTAACCAAAGTGAGAGAACAAACAGGAAAGTAAGAGCCAGAGACAGCTCAGCATGGAGCATCTCACTGCAGCTAACCAAAGTGAGAGAGCAAACAGGAAGGTAAGAGAGAGAGACAGCACAGCAAGGACCATCACACTGCAGCTAACCAAAGTGAGAGAGCAAACAGGAAGGTAAGAGTGAGAGACAGCTCAGCAGGGACCATCACACTGCAGCTAACCAAAGTGAGAGAGCAAACAGGAAGGTAAGAGCCAGAGACAGCTCAGCAGGGACCATCACACTGCAGCTAACCAAAGTGAGAGAGCAAACAGGAAGGTAAGAGTGAGAGACAGCACAGCAGGGACCATCACACTGCAGCTAACCAAAGTGAGAGAGCAAACAGGAAGGTAAGAGCGAGAGACAGCTCAGCAGGGACCATCACACTGCACCTAACCAAAGTGAGAGAGCAAACAGGAAGGTAAGAGCGAGAGACAGCTCAGCAGGGACCATCACACTGCAGCTAACCAAAGTGAGAGAGCAAACAGGAAGGTAAGAGTGAGAGACAGCACAGCAGGGACCATCACACTGCAGCTAACCAAAGTGAGAGAGCAAACAGGAAGGTAAGAGTGAGAGACAGCTCAGCAGGGACCATCACACTGCAGCTAACCAAAGTGAGAGAGCAAACAGGAAGGTAAGAGCCAGAGACAGCTCAGCAGGGACCATCACACTGCAGCTAACCAAAGTGAGAGAGCAAACAGGAAGGTAAGAGCCAGAGACAGCTCAGCAGGGACCATCACACTGCAGCTAACCAAAGTGAGAGAGCAAACAGGAAGGTAAGAGTGAGAGACAGCACAGCAGAGACGTCACACTGCAACTAACCAAAGTGAGAGAGCAAACAGGAAGGTAAGAGCCAGAGACAGCTCAGCAGGGACCATCACACTGCAGCTAACCAAAGTGAGAGAGCAAACAGGAAGGTAAGAGCCAGAGACAGCTCAGCAGGGACCATCACACTGCAGCTAACCAAAGTGAGAGAGCAAACAGGAAGGTAAGAGCCAGAGACAGCTCAGCAGGGATCATCACACTACAGCTAACCAAAGTGAGAGAGCAAACAGGAAGGTAAGAGCCAGAGACAGCTCAGCAGGGACCATCACACTGCAGCTAACCAAAGTGAGAGCAAACAGGAAGGTAAGAGCCAGAGACAGCTCAGCAGGGAGCATCACACTGCAGCTAACCAAAGTGAGAGGAAGGTAAGAGCCAGAGACAGCTCAGCAGGGACCTTCACACTGCAGCTAACCAAAGTGAGAGAGCAAACAGGAAGGTAAGAGCCAGAGACAGCTCAGCAGGGACCTTCACACTGCAGCTAACCAAAGTGAGAGAGGATAACCTTCTGCTATCAGTCCTCCAACAACTTTCATGTTTATTGCTGCCAGCTGAAGCTCTCCAGGCAGACTCTGAGATTGATTGGGCAGGGAGTGGAAATCTGGGTGTTGGGTTTGGATTGGAGGTCCAGGGTGGGATTATAGAGGTGATGGGGTCAGAAAGTTTTCCATCATAGGCCAGGCCTAGTAGTTGTGTGCATAAATCCAGGTCTGTTTTTCTCTTTTTCTTCTGATGCTTTTCTTTTCCCGAGTTCAAGAGACTTTATTCTCATGGAAGTTTGTTCAGGAGTTGCCATCTTAACATTATTAATACCTCTCACTTGTAGGAAGACAGAATAACTCTCTCATATAACTGTCAGCTAAATCTGTGATCACTTGGTTTTCTTTCAGTGACACCTCTGTTATGCACAAATTCAAATCCCGTATCAAAGGGGAGGAAAGTTCCTACAGTGGCCACTTCAGCGTGGTACAGTCAGATGGGACCCTCATAAACTCTGACAATACATTCTCCCTCTACAGCGCCCTGGCAGCAGCTAACGGAGCCACGATGGAGGCGGATATAAGGTGCCAGGCACAAGAGCTGAAGAGCAAGGTTTACAATGAGGTAAAGACCTTCCACTTCTTATGCAATTTTACAATGTGATGTATTATTTCACATAGTCGCAGGCTTCTCTCCCAAGGAACTGAGGCAATAATGTATGGGTAAAAATTGTGGACTCAAATTCAGCTTCTTAACACCCAGGTTACATTCTCCTGATGCTGTAAGCTAATATTAAGTTTATCTTCCAATCAACACTCTCTAATCAAAGAAATGGACTGGGCGAAAAACTCACAAAACACATGTTTTAAAGAATATTTTAAGCAAAATAAAATCGGTAATATGAACAAAATGTTCTGATCCTGCTCACTGTAGGGCTGCGAGCAGGCTCTTACCCTTGGCCCGGAGGCCATAGAAGCCAGGGCCTTGCCTGGAGCCGCCCTGAAAACCTTGCTCCCACGGTGTGAAGGCCACGCCGCTCCTACCTTCGTGGCTGGGCTGCTGTTGTCACCCATTCTTCGTGGCCAGGCGGCCGCATCCCCGGTCTCTCCTTCACAGCTGGAGCCACTCTCCATCCTCCCTGCCTGGCCCGGTGGCCATCCTCAACGTCAGGCCAGCCCTGAGGCCTGCTCAGTCTCCTCAGTGGCAAGCATGGCTGCTGTCCAGGGTCCTGCCCCCTCTGCCTAGGGGGCGCGGCCGTGACTTCTCTCAAGCTTTAAAGGGCCAATGCAGGTGTGCTCCTCCCTAGGACTCCATCTTCAGCTCTTGCCTGGTTTACCTGATCTTCACCTTGGTTCCAGTCCTGATGTTCCATTTCATTTCTGATGTTCCGTTCCAGTCCTGATGTCTGATGTCTCATCCCGGTCCTGATGCTCCAGGTCCTGATCAACCTGTGCCTCCGGCGATTCCTTGTTTTTAATCAGAGTTCCAAGTTCCATGTTTTATCTTCTCCTGAATCCTGTCCTGACTCCGGAGGATCCAAGGGGTTGCTTCACTCCTGTGCTATGAGACCTTCTGAGCCTGTCCCATTCCTCATGTGGTCCGCGACCAGCCTTCAGGCTGAGTAGGGTGCGTGGAGGACATTGTGGTCCACGACCAGCCTCCGGGCTGAGGGTCGCCTGAGGATTTTGCTCATCCCTTCTGTGTCTATGCCCAAGTCTTCAAGGACTTTCTTCGTCCAAGTCTACTCCAAGTCTTCATGGACTTTCCTTGTCTGTTCCTGACTCCCAGACCTGGACTGTCCTCACTACAAGGGCACACTTCCTCCTTGTTCCATGATGGAGAGTTCCCAGTTGCGCTCCGTTCCATCATCAGTGCAACAGATTGCAAAGCCTTGAGAGCCCCAGCTTGAGGCCGATGTAAGCTCCAACACAAAACACAAGTGTTGATCTTTGCATCCTCAACTTATGAATATTTGTGTACTTTTTATACACTGATGGATATTGATAAATGGTTCATAGCAGTTATCTGTACAATATAATTTCTGGCAGGTAATCAGTAAAAATATCTTACTGCCCTCCCAATGTTGGCCACATTTCAAACCTACTCTTTCATCAGGGGATGTCAATCAAATGATGATGTGCCAGTGAATCGAAGAATGATCCAATGGCTAGAAGCCATTTAATATTTTTGAATACTTGGCTCATTCTTTGATTATCACTTGATTGACATCTCCTGATGAAGGACATTTGAAACGTGGCTGACTGGGAAGGCAGTATGACATTTTTACTGATTGTTACGGTTACTACCCCTACTACCCCTAACTAATCAAGCTTGATATTTCACTTGGATGCAGCTCCATCACTGCTCTCTGCATTAATGGTGGGGGTGGAAGGGAAATGGAACCAAAGAGCTAAGAGAAACAGATAAGTATGAGAGAGAAATGTGTGGGGCTTGCTGGGCAGACTGGATGGGCCGTTTGGTCTTCTTCTGCCGTCATTTCTATGTTTCTATGTTACCTGTGTCTTGGTTCTGCTCTGATAGGTAGATCTAAGTAAGAGAAACATTAATAAAGAGTTCCCTTATAGGTTACTCTCTTTCCCTAGAGCACCATGTCACCTAAATTTAACACAGCAGTGCTCCTTAGAGATAATGCATTAAATTGAGAACAAATAATTATTTGATGAGATCAGAAAAACTCAATAACTCATATAGTCTTAAAAAGGAATATGAATTTATTTTACATGAAAAAAGTATATTATTGATCTAGCCATATGACAGATGCATAAAAATTGATAACAAGATGGTTGCTTATCATATACAAGTTTATTTACCATGTTCCCAGGCACACCATAGGAACATTTGGCAGCCTTGAGGCCTTACATTTCATTGTATATATACCCTTTACTTACTGACAGCTTATAGTCTTAATGAAACATGTACTTCATCTCAGACATGCATGTAGAAATCCAATAATTTATATACAATATTTCTTACTATAATTGTATAAAAGCAATAGTATTCAAATTGATTTTTCAATATCTGTAAATTGTAATATGCTCTCATAAATATTTATATATATTTATATATAGAATATTCTGTACTAAAAGCATTAAATTATATCCTTGGAGATATATAATCATGTATAATGCCTTATCATCATACTTGCTCAGCTTAGCTGGCTACATGTTCAGTTTAGCTGGTTAAATGTATATATGTATATATATATATATATATATATATATATACATTTAACCAGCTAAACTGAACATGTAGCCAATATATAATTATGTGTTACACTAATTTCTTTTTATTTATTTATTATTTTATTTAAACATTTTTATATACTGGTATTAGTTTTGGACATCATACTGGTTTACATTGAACGAATTAGTTTTAGAAGTTACATGTTAACAAGGAAAACACAACTGGGAGGTGGGGTAACAAGAAGCAGCTATGAAGATAGAGATTAACAAAACAGCTGGATCCTCAATATGAGGAGAGCATAAACACCATGTGGCGATACATAGAATGACAGGTTTGAGGGCCGTCTATTCTGGATAAGCTTGCTTAAATAACAAAGTTTTTAATTTCTTTTTGAATTTGATCACACATGGTTCAAGACACAGATTGGGCAGCAGGGTGTTCCAAAGAGCGGGACTAGCGATTGAGAGGGCACGGTCGTGTGTAGATGAGAGAAGGGCAATTTTAAGTGAAGGCACAAGAAGGGTGCCTTTGTTGGCAGTTCTGGTGGGTCGAGTGGACTGGGGAGCAGTAAAAGTAAGGTCTAACCAATTGGAGTTGTGTGTGTGAATGGCTTTATGTACTATGGTAAGGGTTTTGTAGTGTATGTGGGAGGGTATGGGGAGCCAGTGGAGGTCTCTGAGAATGGAACTGATGTGTTCATGTTTACGGGAATTTGCAATGAGTCTTGCGGTGGCATTTTGCAACATTTGGTAGTGGTTTTATCGTGGAGTGTGGGAGCCCTAGGAGGAGAGCATTGCAGTAATCAAATTTGGAAGAGATGGTGACTTGGATCACTGTACGGAAGTCTTGGGTGTGTAGGAGGGGTCTGAGTTTTTTAAGTACGTTAAGTTTGAAGAAGCCAGCTTTAAGTATAGAGTTAACATAATTCTTCATGCTTAATTGGTGGTCTAGAAGTACTCCAAGGTCCTTCACAAACAGTTGTGTTGAGAGAAGGTTGAGCTTGGGGTTGTTAGACAGTGTGAGGGAGGGGGAAGAGTGGAGGGAGATAAGTAGGAGTTCTGTTTTGTTCATATTAAGGACAAGATGGAGGTCAGTGAGCAAGGAGTTGATGTCTGTGAGGCAGTTTTCCCAGTGCTCTAGGGCATCAGAGATAGAGTTGTGTATGGGGATGATGATCTGGACATCATCAGCATAGAGGTAGAACTTAAGTTTGAGATCCGAAAGGAGTTGGCAGCATGGGGAGATGTAGACGTTGAAGAGGGTGGAAGAAAGTGATGAGCCTTGAGGGACTCCTTGCTGTAAGGGCTGTGGGGTGGATGTAGAGTTACCAATTTTAACGAAGAACTTTCTGTTTGAGAGGACGGATTTGAACCAAGCGAGGGCAAGGCCTGAGATGCCGATGATTTCCAGACTTGTTAGAAGGTGCTGGTGGCTAATGGTGTCAAAAGCTGCTGAGATATCAAGGAGGGCAAGGAGGTAGCTGTGGCCTTGGCCCATGCCTCTGAGGAGGTGGTCGGATAGGGAGAGGAGTAGCAATTCGGTATTGAAATGTTTCTGGAAACCAAATTGAGAGGCATGGAGGATCGCATGATTTTCGAGATAGTCCATGAGTTGTGAGTTAACAACTCTTTCCATTAGCTTGGCAATGAAAGGGAGGTTAGAGATGGGGTGGAAGTTGGAGGGGTCTTTTGGGTCCAGGGAGGGTTTCTTGAGGAGGGGTTTGACTATCGCGTGTTTGAGCGTGTCTGGGACAGATCCATGAGCGAGTCAGCAGTTGATGATATCTGCTATAGCTCTGGCTATGGTGTTAGGGATGGCTAGTAGGGCTTTGGAGGGAATAGTGTCCTCAGGATGAGACTAGGGTTTGAGTTTTTTTATGATGTTTTCGACTTCTTTGGAGGAAGTAAAGTCGAGTGCAGCCATTGTGGGTTGGGAGGGTGTGGGGAGGATGGGCGGGGTGTGGGGGGGGACTGTTAGTAGAGGGGGGAATCTCAATAGGAGAGTTGCAATTTTGCTGTGGAAGTAGTTGGCCAGTTCTTCACATTTAGAAGATGCATCAGAGTCTGGTATGGTGGGGGGGGGGGGGGGGGGGATGGGAGTGGTAAGACTTGAGACGTAGGAGAAGAGCACTTTAGGGTTGAATCTGTAGTCATGGA